>NC_059194.1:4928015-4973015 GCF_020615455.1 Coregonus clupeaformis
AAGCATAGCAGAGATGACTCACCAGACAGATTCAGGTAAGGATATAGATGATTTACCAGAAAGATGATTCAGGTTAGGATAAAGATGACTCACCAGACAGATGATTCAGGTTAGGATAGAGGTGACTCACCAGACAGATTCTGGTGACTGATTCAAATTATTTTAAAACTAGATCAGGGTTGGGACTGATGCATATTAATGTGAGGAATCTGATGCCGAAAATGGACATGATAAAAGTCTGGGTTCACACTGCTGACCCAGATGTCTTAGTTCTGTCCGAGACCTGGCTTAAGAAATCAGTTGTAAATCAGTCTTAGATGGTCAAATCAAATCAAATCAAATTTTATTGGTCACATGCGCCGAATACAACAAGTGCAGACATTACAGTGAAATGCTTACTTACAGCCCTTAACCAACAGTGCGTTTATTTTAAACAAAAAAAGTAAGAATAAAACAACAACAAAAAAAAAGTGTTGAGAAAAACAAAGAGCAGAAGTAAAATAAAGTGACAGTAGGGGAGGCTTATATACAGGGGGTAGCGGTGCAGAGTCAATGTGCGGGGCACCGGCTAGTTGAGGTAGTTGAGGTAATATGTACATGTGGGTAGAGTTAAAGTGACTATGCATAAATACTTAACAGGAGTAGCAGCAGCGTAAAAGGATGGGGTGGGGGGCAGTGCAAATAGTCCGGGTAGCCATGATTAGCTGTTCAGGAGTCTTAGTGGCTTGTGGGTAGAAGCTGTTGAGAAGTCTTTTGGACCTAGACTTGGCACTCCGGTATAACGGTATAATGGTTATAATGTTTATCAATGCGACCGACAAAGTAAGGGGGAGATATAGCCATCTACAATGGAAGTCAGAAGTTTACATACACCTCAGCCAAATACATTTAAACTCAGTTTTTCACAATTCCTGACATTTAATCCTAGTAAAAATTCCCTGTCTTAGGTCAGTTAGGATCACCACTTTATTTTAAGAATGTGAAATGTCAGAATAATAGTAGAGAGAATGATTTCTTTCAGCTTTTATTTCTTTCATCACATTCCCAAGGGGTCAGAAGTTTACATACACTCAATTAGTATTTGGTAGCATAGCCTTTAAATTGTTTAACTTGGTTCAAACGTTTCGGGTAGCCTTCCACAAGCTTCCCACAATAAATTGGTTGAATTTTGGCCCATTCCTCCTGACAGAGCTGGTGTAACTGAGTCAGGTTTGTAGGCCTCCTTGCTCGCACACGTTTTTTCAGTTCTGCCCACACATTTTCTATAGGATTGAGGTCAGGGCTTTGTGATGGCCACTCCAATACCTTGACTTTGTTGTCCTTAAGCCATTTTGCCACAACTTTGGAAGTATGCTTGGGGTCATTGTCCATTTGGAAGACCCATTTGCGACCAAGCTTTAACTTCCTGACTGATGTCTTGAGATGTTGCTTCAATATATCCACATAATTTTCCTTCCTCATGATGCCATCTATTTTGTGAAGCGCACCAGTCACTCCTGCAGCAAAGCACCCCCACAGCATGATGCTGCCACCCCTGTGCTTCATGGTTGGGATGGTGTTCTTCGGCTTGCAAGCCTTCCCCTTTTTCCTCCAAACATAACTATGGTCATTATGGCCAAACAGTTCTATTTTTGTTTCATCAGACCAGAGGACATTTCTCCAAAAAGTACGATCTTTCTCCCCATGTGCAGTTGCAAACCATAGTCAGGCTTTTTTATAGCAGTTTTTGAGCAGTGGCTTCTTCCTTGCTGAGGGGCCTTTCAGGTTATGTCGATATAGGACTTGTTTTACTGTGGATATAGATACTTTTGTACCTGTTTCCTCCAGCATCTTCACAAGGTCCTTTGCTGTTGTTCTGGGATTGATTTGCACTTTTCGCACCAAAGTACGTTCATCTCTAGGAGACAGAACGCGTCCCCTTCCTGAGCGGTATGACGGCTGCGTGGTCCCATGGTGTTTATACTTGCGTACTATTGTTTGTACAGATGAACATGGTACCTTCAGGCGTTTGGAAATTGCTCCCAAGGATGAACTAGACTTGTGGAGGTCTACAATTATTTTTCGGAGGTCTTGGCTGATTTCTTTTGATTTTCCCATGATGTCAAGCAAAGAGGCACTGAGTTTGAAGGTAGGCCTTGAAATACATCCACAGGTACACCTCCAATTGACTCAAATGATGTCAATTAGCCTATCAGAAGCTTCTAAAGCCATGACGTCATTTTCTGGAATTTTCCAAGCTGTTTAAAGGCACAGTCAACTTAGTGTATGTAAACGTCTGACACACTGGAATTGTGATACAGTGAATTATAAGTGAAATAATCTGTCCGTAAACAATTGTTGGAAAAATTACTTGTGTCATGCACAAAATAGATGTCCTAACCGACTTGCCAAAACTATAGTTTGTTAACAAGAAATTTGTGGAGTGGTTGAAAAATGAGTTTTAATGACTCCAACCTAAGCGTATGTAAATTTCAGACTTCAACTGTAAATTATATAAGGAAGACTGTTGACTCTGCAAATCTGTATGCTGATGACACAATTATTTATTCTAGCGCATCTAATATTAAGTAGGCTTTTCAGGACTTAGTTGGCTTTTGATGTTATTCAAAGGCAGCTTTTTGAATGGAAACTTGTGCTTAATGCAAGGAAAACAAATTGTATGGTTTTCTCTTCCCTGAAACTAAACAGATGGAGTCACCTGCAGATTTTAACTGTAAAATCCCAGCAAATTGATAGGGTCACCTTCTATAAGTATCTTGGGATTTGGTTAGATGAAAAGCTGAATTTTAAACAGCACCTTGATAGCTTAACCAAGAAACTGAAATTGAAATATGGTTTCTATTTTAGGAACAAATCTTGCTTTTCAATGTTAGTCAGAAAGGATCTTGTTTAAAGCACTTTGTTATTGGTGCTGGATTATGGTGATACTGTCTATATGCAGGCCTCAGCAAGTACCTTTAAAAACTCTGGACACAGTGTATCATGGTGCTTTAAGATTTATTACAAATGCTAGATCACTCACCCATCACTGTGATTTGTATGCTATCATACATGGACCTCTCTCTCCACCAGGAGGCTAAAGCACTGGTACACTTTTGTGTACAAAGCATTGATAGGACAACTCCCTTTGTATCTCTGTTCCTTACTGACCAGATCAGTCACTCAATACAGTCTTCGTTCACAGTCACTGCTGTCCTTGTCTGTCCCTAAGGCTAGAACTGAGATGGGGAAACAGTATTTTTCCCATAATGGCCCTTCATCCTGGAACATGCTGCAGAAGATATGAAAGTTCGGGGAGTTAGTGTCCTTGCCTGTTGTTAAGACTCTGGCGACACTGTGACAGCTGTAGTTGTTTCTAATCTTCAGTTCTATCTGGAACTTGTGACACTTTGTCTTTTGTGTGTATTTTGTCTTCTTGCCAGGTCGCCCTCGCAAAATAGGTTTTTACCAGGTTAAATAAAGGTTAAATAAATAAAAATATTACAGGATATCAACAACCTGATGTTCTGTCATACTTTAGTCACACACTTTGAATAGAATTATCTCCAAAACAAAATGTCCTCTTTTCCACCCGGTTTGCGTCCTCTCTGGTCTCCTTAGTGACAACGAGGAGGAGCGAGGTTACCCGTCGCGGAACGGTCAGTCTGGGAGGTCAGTGTTCAAAGACGAGGAGGAAACCGTGACGACCAAGAGCGTCCAGATCGTCCAGGCAACAGAAACCACAGAAACCAGGAAGAGAGGTGGGGTTCCGTCCAAAACTGTGTCCCTGGGAGCCGCGGCCCACTACACAGGAGACAAGAGCCCCGATACCTCCGCCAAACAGGTGTGTGTCCGTGCACATTGTCCATGCTGGTCCACTCTAGCCTATTGCTGCCATCTAGTGTTAACAGCGGACAGTGCAGTCTCTACTCACATCTCTCCTCTCCTTCTCTCTGTTCCAGACTCCGTCAGCAGCAGCACCCAAGCCCTCCAACAGTGGTCTGGCTGACCTATTGATGGTAGATACAGGACCCAGCCAGCCTGCAGCAGCCACCGGTAACTACACACACTGAGAGGACATGATGGGGGTTATGGGGAGGTAGTGTAGTTACAGGACATCATGGAGTGTTAGGGCTAGGTAGTGTAGTGACAGGAAATCATGGAGGGTTAGGGGGAGGTAGTGTAGTTACAGGAAATCATGGAGGGTTAGGTGGAGGTAGTGTAGTTACAGGACATCATGGGGGGTTAGGGGGAGGTAGTGTAGTTACAGGACATCATGGAGGGTCTCTGGGTCTGGGCAGGTCTAAGGGCCTGGGTTGGTCTCTGGAAACTGTCACAATTCACTCATTAAAGTGTTCTGTGTGTGTGTCTCTTTCCAGACTTGATAGGAGGATTTGCTGACTTCTCCTCTCCTGCTGCCTCTGTCAGCCTCTCCACAGTACCTGGTGAGTTTAGAAAGCACTAGAATATTCCAAGAGATGGAGGGGAGGAGGTCTGGCTACCTTCTCAGCATAACAAGAACAGACACATCTCAACTACTGTTAGATATATACAGTTGAAGTCGGAAGTTTACATAACACTTAGGTTGGAGTAATTAAAACTCATTTTTCAACCACTCCACAATTTTCTTGTTAACAAACTATAGTTTTGGCAAGTCGGTTAGGACATCTACTTTGTGCATGACACAGGTAATTTTTCCAACAATTGTTTACAGACAGATTATTTCACTTATAATTCACTGTATCACAATTCCAGTGGGTCAGAAGTTTACATACACAAAGCTGACTGTGCCTTTAAACAGCTTGGAAAATTCCAGAAAATGTAATGGCTTTAGAAGCTTCTGATAGGCTAATTGACATAATTTGAGTCAATTGGAGGTGTACCTGTGGATGTATTTCATGGCCTACCTTCAAACTCAGTGCCTCTTTGCTTGACATCATGGGAAAATAAAAAAAAATCAGCCAAGACCTCAGAAAAATAATTGTAGACCTCCACAAGTCTGGTTCATCCTTGGGAGCAATTTCCAAACGCCTGAAGGTACCACGTTCATCTGTACAAACAATAGTACGCAAGTATAAACACCATGGGACCACGCAGCCGTCATACCGCTCAGGAAGGGGACGCGTTCTGTCTCCTAGAGATGAACGTACTTTGGTGCGAAAAGTGCAAATCAATCCCAGAACAACAGCAAAGGACCTTGTGAAGATGCTGGAGGAAACGGGTACAAAAGTATATATATCCACAGTAAAACGAGTCCTATATCGACATAACCTGAAAGGCCGCTCAGCAAGGAAGAGCCCACGCTCCAAAACCGCCATAAAAAAGCCAGACTACAGTTTGCAACTGCACATGGGGACAAAGATCGTACTTTCTGGAGAAATGTCCTCTGATCTGATGAAACAAAAATAGAACTGTTTGGCCATAACGACCATAGTTACAGTGGGGAGAACAAGTATTTGATACACTGCCGATTTTGCCGGTTTTCCTACTTACAAAGCATGTAGAGGTCTGTAATTTTTTATCATAGGTACACTTCAACTGTGAGAGACGGAATCTATAAAAAAAATCCAGAAAATCACATTGTATGATTTTTAAGTAATTAATTTGCATTTTATTGCATGACATAAGTATTTGATCACCTACCAACCAGTAAGAATTCCTGCTCTCACAGACCTGTTACTTTTTCTTTAAGAAGCCCTCCTGTTCTCCACTCATTACCTGTATTAACTGCACCTGTTTGAACTCGTTACCTGTATAAAAGACACCTGTCCACACACTCAATCAAACAGACTCCAACCTCTCCACAATGGCCAAGACCAGAGAGCTGTGTAAGGACATCAGGGATAAAATTGTAGACCTGCACAAGGCTGGGATGGGCTACAGGACAATAGGGCAAGCAGCTTGGTGAGAAGGCAACAACTGTTGGCGCAATTATTAGAAAATGGAAGAAGTTCAAGATGACGGTCAATCACCCTCGGTCTGGGGCTCCATGCAAGATCTCACCTCGTGGGGCATCAATGATCATGAGGAAGGTGAGGGATCAGCCCAGAACTACACGGCAGGACCTGGTCAATGACCTGAAGAGAGCTGGGACCACAGTCTCAAAGAAAACCATTAGTAACACACTACGCCGTCATGGATTAAAATCCTGCAGCGCACGCAAGGTCCCCCTGCTCAAGCCAGCGCATGTCCAGGCCCGTCTGAAGTTTGCCAATGACCATCTGGATGATCCAGAGGAGGAATGGGAGAAGGTCATGTGGTCTGATGAGACAAAAATAGAGCTTTTTGGTCTAAACTCCACTCGCCGTGTTTGGAGGAAGAAGAAGGATGAGTACAACCCCAAGAACACCATCCCAACCGTGTAGCATGGAGGTGGAAACATCATTCTTTGGGGATGCTTTTCTGCAAAGGGGACAGGACGACTGCACCGTATTGAGGGGAGGATGGATGGGGCCATGTATCGCGAGACCTTGGCCAACAACCTCCTTCCCTCAGTAAGAGCATTGAAAATGGGTCGTGGCTGGGTCTTCCAGCATGACAATGACCCGAAACACACAGCCAGGGCAACTAAGGAGTGGCTCCGTAAAAATCATCTCAAGGTCCTGGAGTGGCCTAGCCAGTCTCCAGACCTGAACCCAATAGAAAATCTTTGGAGGGAGCTGAAAGTCCGTATTGCCCAGCGACAGCCCCGAAACCTGAAGGATCTGGAGAAGGTCTGTATGGAGGAGTGGGCCAAAATCCCTGCTGCAGTGTGTGCAAACCTGGTCAAGACCTACAGGAAACGTATGATCTCTGTAATTGCAAACAAAGTTTTCTGTACCAAATATTAAGTTCTGCTTTTCTGATGTATCAAATACTTATGTCATGCAATAAAATGCAAATTAATTACTTAAAAATCATACAATGTGATTTTCTGGATTTTTTTTATAGATTCCGTCTCTCACAGTTGAAGTGTACCTATGATAAAAAATTACAGACCTCTACATGCTTTGTAAGTAGGAAAACCGGCAAAATCGGCAGTGTATCAAATACTTGTTCTCCCCACTGTATGTTTGGAGGAAAAGGGAGGAGGCTTGCTAGCCAAAGAACACCATCCCAACCATGAAGCACAGGGGTGGCAGCATCATGCTGTGGGGGTGCTTTGCTGCAGGAGGGACTGGTGCACTTCACAAAATAGATGGCATCATGAGGAAGGAAAATGATGTGGATATAGTGAAGCAACTCAAGACATCAGTCAGGAAGTTAAAGCGTGGTCGCAAATGGGTCTTCCAAATGGACAATGACCCCAAGCATACTTCCAAAGTTGTGGCAAAATGGCTTAAGGACAACAAAGTCAAGGTATTAGAGTGGCCATCACAAAGCCCTGACCTCAATCCTATAGAACATTTGTGGGCAGAACTGAAAAAGCGTGTGCGAGCAAGGAGGCCTACAAACCTGACTCCGTTACACCAGCTCTGTCAGGAGGAATGGCCAAAATTCACCCAACTTATTGTGGGAAGCTTGTGGAAGGCTACCCAAAACGTTTGACCCAGGTTAAACAATTTAAAGGCAATGCTACCAAATACTAATTGAGTGTATGTAAACTTCTGACCCACTGGGAATATGATGAAAGAAATCATTCTCTCTACTATTATTCTGACATTTCACATTCTTAAAATAAAGTGGTGATCCTAACTGACCTAAGACAGGGAATTTATACTAGGGAAGGAATTGTGAAAAACTGAGTTTAAATGTATTTGTCTAAGGTGTATGTAAACTTCCGACTTTGTGTGAGTGAGAGAGATCCATTGTTTGTTTTTTTATAGGCTAGTTTATCCACTATAACCTTTTTCCTCTCTCCTCTTCTCTCCAGCCTCCAGCGGGAACGGTGACTTTGGGGACTGGAATGCTTTCCCTGACAGCCAGGCCCCCTTCGCCCAGCCTCTGGCCCCCAGCAACACTGACCTGTTTGGGGCTCTGTCGGCCAGCTCTGCTCCAGCCTCAGCTGACCTGTTTGACCTGATGGGTCCGGTCCCGACCCAGTCTCTCTCTGCCTCTCAGAGCCTCACCTTTAATATGACCAGCACACAGACCATCAGCAGTACCATGCCACAGTCCAGATCACTGGTAAGAATACAGGACAGACATGGTACACACAGTAAATTGTCCTTATTGTACCTGATGCACTGTTAATGAGAGGAGCGACAGTAACTGGCTGTGGTTTAGAGGAACACACACGAGAGAGAAATGGCAGAGAGCTAAGGTTTGCAGATGCTCCACCTTCCCTAGGGACAAACACACACAATGAGAAGGAACCAGTTTAAGTCAGAAAACCATTCAATCTAATACAAGGTTGTTTGCATAGATGTTATTTGCATGTTAAAAACCTGACCTACAGTACCAGTCAAACGTTTGGACACACCTACTCATTCAATGGTTTTTATTTATTTATTTATGTAGAATAATAGTAAAAACATCAAAACTGTGAAATAACACATATGGAATCATGTAGTAACCAAAAAAGTGTTAAACAAATCAAAATGTATTTTATATTTGAGATTCTTCAAAGTAGCCACCCTTTGCCTTGATGACAGCTTTGCACACTCTTGGCATTCTCTCAACCAGCTTCATGAGGAATGCTTTTCCAACAGTCTTGAATGAGTTCCCACATATGCTGAGCATTTGTTGGCTGCTTTTCCTTCACTCTGCGGTCAAACTCATCCCAAACATCTCAATTGGGTTGAGGTCGGGTGATTGTGGAGGCCAGGTCACTCCATCACTCTCCTTCTTGGTCAAATAGCCCTTACACAGCCTGGAGGTGTGTTTTGGTTCATTGTCCTGTTGAAAAATAAATGATAGTCCCACTAAGCACAAACCAGATGGGATGGCATATCGTTGCAGAATGCTGTGGTAGCCATGTTGGTTAAGTGTGCTTTGAATTCTAAATAAATCACAGACCGTGTCACCAGCAAAGCACCCCCACAGCATCACACCACCTCCTCCATGCTTCACGGTGGGATCCACACCTGTGGAGATCATCCGTTCACCTACTCTGCGTCGGTTGGAACTAAAAATCTCAAATTTGGACTCATCAGACCAAAGGACAGATTTCCACCGGTCTAATGTCCATTGCTGGTGTTTTTTGGCCCAAGCAAGTCTCTTCTTATTATTGGTGTCCTTTAGTAGTGGTTTCTTTGCAGCAATTCGACCATGAAGGCCTGATTCACGCAGTCTCCTCTGAACAGTTGATATTGATGTGTCTGTTACGTGAAATCTGTGAAGCATTTATTTGGGCTGCAATCTGAGGGGCAGTTAATTGCCGATTTGAGGATGGTAACTCTAATGAACTTATCCTCTGCAGCAGAGGTAACTCTGGGTCTTCCTTTCCTGTGGCGGTCCTCATGAGAGCCAGTTTCACCATAGTGCTTAATGGTTTTTGTGACTGCACTTGAAGAAACGTTCAAAGTTTTCTGGATTGACTGACCTTCATCTCTTAAAGTAATGATGGACTGTTGTTTCTCTTTGCTTATTTGAGCTGTTCTTGCCATAATATGGACTTGGTCTTTTACCAAATAGGGCTATCTTCTGTATACCAACCCTACCTTGTTACAACACAACTCATTGGCTCAAACACATTAAGAAGGAAAGAAATTCCACAAATTAACTTTTAACAAGGCACACCTGTTAATTTAAATGCATTCCAGGTGACTACCTCATGAAGCTGGTTGAGAGAATGCCAAGCGTGTGCAAAGCTGTCATCAAGGCAAAGGGTGGCTACTTTGAATAATCTAAATCCAAAAAAAATATTTTGATTTGTTTAACACTTTTTTGGTTACTACATGATTCCATATGTGTTATTTCATAGTTTTGATCTCGTCACTATTATTCTACAATGTAGAAAATAGCAAAAAATAAAGACAAACCCTGGAATGAGTAGGTGTGTCCAAACTTTTGCCTGGTAGTGTACTTAAAAATGACAAGCTTAGTTTTGCAGAATAATCATCTAACCTGTTCATTCTGGTTAGATGAGTTGAGATGTGTTTTTATGTAGATTACTTTAGAGACAGCAGTTCAACCTTCATATGTCACCATTTATATAGGTCACCTCACTACCAAATTGTCCCCTCCCCCTTCCAGGTGATGGGCGGGCCGTTGCAGCCCCAGCAGCAGCAGCAAGTCATGCTGGGTACCCAGGGTTCCATGGGGTCAGCGATCCCCTCCACCTGGTCTGACTCTTCAGTCAACATCAGTCTGGACTTCCTGGCACCCGGCGTGCAGCCCCCCAAACCTGCCCAGCCCACCCTCAACACACTCCACGGTGAGCCTTCTGTGTTGTAGTTTAGACTGGGATAGAAATAGGACTGTGTTTATCTGGAGGGGGTTCAAAACGCTGATGAATAATATGGATGCTTGGGACTACTTGTTCAGTATGGAGTAGAAGGATGCTTGGGACTACTTGTTCAGTATGGAGTAGAAGGATGCTTGGGACTACTTGTTCAGTATGGAGTAGAAGGATGCTTGGGACTACTTGTTCAGTATGGAGTGTGTGAACCTGTGTGTATGAGGTCATGCTGTCCTCTGACCCCACTTCTTCCTGTTTCTGTCTTCTAGGAGGCCAGCCCATCCCACCCGTCAACATGCTCTCCCAGGGATTCGCCGGCATGGGCCTCGCCCCCATCAGACCGGCTACAACTCTCATGATGCACCCCGGTGCTGGGATGGGAATGGGCATGAACATGGGCGCCATGGGGATGGGCATGCCTGGTGCTATGGGCATGGGCATGGGGATGTCAGCCATGTCTATGGGCTCTGGCATGGTACAGCAGCAGCCCAAGCAAGGCTTGGAGGCCTTCGCAGATTTCGGCAACTTCAGAAACTGAGGGAAGAAGAGGTGAAGTGAAAGAGAGGGCTGTTTCTATTTTACTCTCTATCCAACCGACCGTCCTTGAAGGATTGTGAAGAGCTGCAAACAAAGAGTACTTAAATATTGTCAAATATCAGATACTGACTGCCACACCTCCATTTCCTGTTTCTTTCCTTTTTTTAAGTGATGTGTAGAGAGATATGAATATACATGAATGTATGTATGTTTTAATCAGTTGGAACTTGGAATGAAGTACCTTTTTAGAGGGTGTACAGTAATGGTTGTGTGCTGTTGGGGTTTGAATCAGAGAGAAAGAGAGAACAGCTAAGGGAGAAGGAGGGAGTGTGAGAGAGCGAAAAACACAGTAACTAATGGTTGTGTGCTGTTGGGGTTTGAATCAGAGAGAAAGAGAGAACAGCTAAGGGAGAGGGAGGGAGTGAGAGGGCGGAAAACACAGTAACCGAATGATGCTGAGACTCAGATGTTTCACCTTTAAAATGTATGCCAAACAAAAACCAATGATTGCAAAGTTAAACAACCCATACAATTATATGCACAAGGACGACTTGTATGGTTTGTTTAACTTTGCAATAATAGTTTTTTTGTTTTGAATTGCATTTAAAAAATCATTACCATGGAATTGTCCATATGAATCTTCCTTCAAGAGAATGTCAGTGGGGGTTTTGCTTTACTTAACCAATTAAATGTCCAGAGTAGCAGAAATCTAGTTTTATATGATAATCCCACCCCAATAATTCCCCATCCATCTCTTTTAGTGTCATGTTACCTCGACCTGTCCCTTCCTTACAACTGTAAATATTACTTTGGTGTGACGGACAAATAAGTTATTGAGTACTTGATTATGATATGATGCCGTGAGAGGTGTGTGTCGATTGGACAGAATCAGATGTCAATCAAGACGTTGCTATGGCAAGATGCATTGCCCTGGAGTCAGTGTTTAATACTTACTTTATATAACAGCGTTCTACACCCCCAATGTGGAATTTCTGTTCAATATTAGATTTAACAGATCAATCAATCGTTTATTGATCGGTGGATTTAATAAGTGAATGAATGAAAAATGATTGAAAGCTGTTAAATGAAGAAGCTGTTGTGTTGATAAAACACAGATCTCCTTTGTGGCCTTTCTTATGGGTAAATCTTTTTTAAAATAAATATTGTCCTTTTTTTCCTTTCATCCAAATAAGATAATCAGTAGATCTAGGAGCAACCTCATGGTGGGTTGCGTTCTTTAAGGAACTGCACATCGAGCCTGTAAGACGGAGGCCTTTTTCCTTCATTATAACTTACAGGAGACAGACGATACAACTATACAGTGGTCAAGACGGTTACTGTTAGGAGTCTACAGCACAGTATGCATGTGTGGTTCTTCCTGCTCCCTCTGGCCTCTGGGAGTAGGGGGAGTTGCCCCTAGTTGCTGATCCTGGGTCAGTTTACCATTTCCCCACTAATGGTTAAGGTTGGGTTTGTGGGAGGGGAAGCTGATCCTAGATCTGTACTTGGGGGAAACGTCACCCCAGAGCGCATCTCTGAAGGAGAGGTTTCTCAGACAGTCCAGGTCTAGGAGAGGATTTGTCGCTCTTTTTTATTTTTGTTTTGGCTGCATCCCATATGGCACCCTATTCACTTTATAGTGCACTACTTTTGACAAGGGCCCATAGGACTCGGGTCAAAAGTAGTGCACTATATAGGAAATTGGTGCAATTTGGAATGCACACTCTGTACATGTTGAAGTCAGGACCATCTCTACTAGGCCAGTGAGTACCTCACATGTACGCTAGACTCCTCTGTCTCAGAGCAATGTCCTCTTCCATGAGTTGGGGTCAATTCCATTTCAATTCTGGAGGTACACTGAAATTCCAATTTCTTCAATGCTTTTCAGTTAGAGAATTGTTTTATTTGGTTTACTTTCTCAATTGACTGGAATTGAAATTGAGTTGACCCCAACCCTGCACAGATACACACAGTAGCCTTCTGTCTGAGCTGAGGCATTACCTGTTCGAAACGACCAAAATCTATCGACTCTTGTTTGTTTTTTCTAAGAGATAATATCCTTAGGGGGTTGTGTTTATTCTTTCGTGGTTTGTTTATTTTTTTCTACTTATTACAATTGTTCTGAGATCTTCTTCTGTAATGTGAGATTGTTACTGAAAAGAAAACACTAGTTTATGCAAATGTATAAATGGAAAAAACAAAGCATCACCAATGAAAGAAGCCTTGAGAAAATGTAGTTTTTTTGATTGTCCCATCATGATCCTTTATCTACGACATTAAAACTGTTGATTACAGTTTGGTAATGAAGTTTTTAACTTAAGACCCACTTGGTTACTACTGCATTGGAGTAGAACGGTGGCTTTGGAGCCCTACAGACCCACACACACACACACACAGCCATCTGGCCAGTGCATCAGTATGCAACCACGTGGAGGACCTTGGCTTGGGAATGAATAGATCAGATTGAGGTATAAGAAGAGCAGAGAGTAAGTAAAACTCCGGTACTGCAGGATAATGTCTTGTCTCAGACACAGTTTGAACAATTTAACAGATACTGCACAACAGTTCCAAGGTATTATGGAAAATGTGCAATTCTGAAGGTTCAGGTTTATTGTCCTTGGGTAACCTCTCTGTAGTTTATAGACAAAGCAGCAGCTACACAAAACCAATGACATGCTGTTTCTGGCTAATGTGGCCATTAAAGAATAAAGCACAATCTGAAATGTCTAGACAAATAAGAGTTGCTGCTTAGTGCCGTCTGCAATCTCGAGCTTCCCCATTTCCATTATTCATAACACACACACACGAGGTCCTCTGAGACCAGGCCACGCTGCCGTTTCTGCTCTAACTGACAGAGAAAAGCAAGATAATGTGACAAACAGTAGACTTTCCTATTTTTAGTGGTAATATGCCCCCATGTGTTATCTGAAGTTGGAGTTGGTTGGACGGGCATAGCATGGATGACATTTATGGGTTTTCTGATTTGCAGTTGTTTGAGGTTATAACCTGCATATTTACAATAAAAATTTAACTACGTTTATTGGGTTAGGCTACTTTTATATTCTTACATTATTTTTATTTTAACTTGGTGAGATGTCTTATGAGTCTATACTGCCCTCTGGTGGTTATTTACAGTGGTGCACTCCATGCCTGCATTTCAATATGACCCAGAGGCAAAGATCAGATAAGAGAAGACAGCTTGGTAATTCATGTTTTATTTCTAATTAATTTCTGCCTGCGTAAAGCAGAGAATAAATATCAATATGATATGCAGCAGCAGTGAGACTTCTTGGTTGGTCTAAACCAGTGTAGATACTGTAGTAGGTCTTGGTAACGCGTCAGTGTGTTGGACCTTCAGGTCTAGTAACTTTCCTGGAGGGTTGCCACTAGCCCAGGTGCCAGTCTATCTGCTTCTGCTCATGTTTGGCATGGAAACTCCATAAGGAGTTGGCAAGAGAGCAGGAACAGACTGCCTTCCGGTTCCAGGCTAGGTTGCCACCCCTGCTGGCTAAAATACGCAATAGGTTCAGAATGGTTGTAGGTTGACTAGAAGCACGTTCTCTCCCCGTATGAAGAGCTGGTTGACGTGGCGTGTGTGAACCCTCCCGTAGGGCTGGGGCCCTCTTCTCTGGGGCCCCTCGGTCCCTGACTCCTGACCTTTAACATTTGACCCCTGGGTCTTAGCTGTGGCCCCTAGGGCTCCAGGTTCATTGCTCACTGTGGCCCTCGCAAGTCGGGGGTCCACTGCCCTAGGGTCCCCTCTCCTCCTGAGGGTCCCCTCGTCTGCCGTCTCTGGTTTGGGTCTCAGACGGGGGATGGAAGGGTTCAGCTTTCCTCTTGTCTATCTGCTTCTTCTCACATTCTCTCAGCGCCGCACTCTCCTGGAGTTTCAACTTGTCAAAGAGCTACAGAAGGAGAGGGGGGACAAAGGGGTTAAAACAGTCTTTGCGGTAGCTAATGAGTTTGTTTTCTGAATGCAGAGAATGATAATGGCTGTACCTTTTTTAGTGAGTGGTACATGAGGAAATGTCATCATCTGCATCCAAAACAACACCCTATTCTCTAGAATGCACCACTAGACTAGAGGATCCGAGCCCTTCGGTGGCAGCCAGACCTACCCGTGTGACAGTTAGGGCCTTCTCGTGGTAGAGAGCTTCACCCAGCAGAGGTTCCCTGTAGGTCTCATCTACATCTACCATCGCCTGGCAGGGAGAGAGAGAGAGAGGAGAGGGAATAGAGTGTGAGTGAGAGAGAGGACAGCGATGTGTAAGGTTATGTGGCGGCAGGTAGCTTAGTGGTTAAGAGCGTTGTGCCAGTAACCGAAAGGTCGCTGGTTCTAATCCCCGAGCCGACTAGGTGAAAAATATGTCTGTGCCCTTGAGCAAGGCACTTAACCCTAATTGCTCCTTTAAGTCGCTCTGGATAAGAGCGTCTGCTAAATGACTAAAATGTTAAATGTAATGTGAGCACTGTCTTACATCAGACTATAGTCTAGTCTGTAAGCCACCTGTCGAGAGGCGGTGTAGGGTAAGGGCGAGGGAAGGGGGTGAGCTCTCACCATGTTCCAGAACTTGTCGAAAGCCACTATAAAGCCAGAACACACTCCACGGAGCCCCTTGAAGGTTCTGATGTGAACTTTCACCCTGATCCTCTCCTCCACGCAGCGGTGCAGCTCCCCCAGAGGACTTCCTGTATGGACTGTATAAACAGGTGAATTCACCTGGCTGAAATAGAATTCTCCTGGCTGTCAACCACAAGTTTGACTCATCAATAATGCCCCACATATCAATAAAGTGTTTTAATTTGCCTATATATGTGGCAATATGAGACAATGATCATAAGTAAGAATGAAAGAGGTCATGTTTTGATCCGAAACCAAACCACCAAAAACTAAATTATTCAAAGCAGACCTACAATAGCTAGAAATAATTCACGACATACGAGGCATCCTGGTCAGGACATTCTTGGCAGCCTTCTGCATTCTACAACGCCGGGCAGTGCCGCTGGTCCCCTCCTCTCCATCTTCTCCCTCTATCGGGTTGTTCACCATCAACCTCTTCAGTTTCTCTATCCTCTCCGGATCCGCTACACCTTTCCTAGCTTTCCTCTGTTTTTTCTCCACGTTCTCCGGCTTGGCGCGGCCCCGCCCCCCCTTCAGAAAGCTCTCATACTCCGCAATGTTGTTGAAGCATTTCACGTTGGGGTATGGAAGAGGCACTGTAGTCGAGTAGAGCGCCAGGAGTGGATCAAATTTATCGGAGGTGACGTCCAACTTTGCCGCGATATCATCTTCTTCTTCTGCCGTATGTTCGGTTGCATCTGAAGCACATGCACTTGTTGAGTCTTTCTTTTCTGATTCTGGACATTTTTGTTGTTTATCTCCTCTTCTTTCCATCTCCTCCATGTTTGAAACAACCGCAGACATGCACGAGGCTAAGAATCATGGGAAAGTTATTCTTCCGCTGCATTTCTCTATTTTCACCAGGAGAGGGCGCTGAGGTACCATGAAGCAGAATTGAGGCAGATGCAACAAATTACATATTAGTTGTTTTTTTATAATTTTTTTAAAGGGAATTATGTCCAGGAACTGAACTAAAAGACAATCAACAAAAATAATTAATATTAGTTTGTTTTTGTTTCTTCTTTTTTTGTAGTGAGATCGTAGATGAGAAACTGTTCCGGAACTGAAACTCGCAGTATCTGTTCGAGTAGGACCTATTTGGTGGATGGACTGTTTACAATCGCTGGCGAAAATAACTTGTTCTGTCCTTTGCCAGCTACATTCTCACAAAAACATTTTTTTTACAGCACTGCCTCGACAATAGCATCACTTACAATGGTTAAACTAAAGTAAACTAAGTTATAGCATTGTATTAAGGAAGTATTCATCATGAACCGAAGAGGATGACAACCATTTGTAAGTACACTATATATACAAAAGTATGTGGACACCTCTTGAAATTATTGGATTCGGCTATTTCAGCCACATCCGTTGCTGACTGGTGTATAAAATCGAGCACACAGCCATGTAATCTCCATAGACAAACATTGGCAGTAGAATGGCCTTACTGAAGAGCTCAGTGCCTTTCAACGTGGCACGGTCATATGGTGCCACCTTTCCAACAAGTTCATCAAATGTCTTCCTTGCTAGAGCTGCCCCAGTCAACTGTAAGTGCTGTTATTGTGAAGTGGAAACAACGGCTCAGCCGCGAAGTGTTAGGCCACACAAGCTCACAGAACGGGACCGCCGAGTGCTGAAGCGCGTAGCGTGTAAAGTCGTCTGTCCTCGGTTGCAACACTCACTACCGAGTTCAAACTGCCTGTGGAAGTAACGTCAACACAAGAACTGTTCGTCGGGAGCTTTGTGAAATGGGTTTCCATGGCCGAGCAGCTGCACACTGCCGAATATCACCATGTGTCAATGCCAAGCGTCAGCTAGAGTGGTGTAAAGCTCGCTGCCATTGGACTCTGGAGCAGTGGAAACGCGTTCTCTGGAGTGATGAATCATACTTCACCATCTCGCAGTTAGATGGACGAAAGTTTGGTGGAGGAGGAATAAGGGTCTGGGGCTGTTTTTCATGGTTCGGGCTTGGCCCCTTAGTTCCAGTGAAGGGAAATCGTAATGCTACAGCATACAATTACATTCTAGACGATTCTGTGCTTCCAACTTTGTGGCAACAGTTTTGGGGAAGGCCCTTTCCTGTTTCAGCATAACAATGCCCCCTGTGCACAAAGCAAGGTCCATACAGAAATGGTTTGTCGAGATCGGTGTGGAAGAACTTGACTGGCCTGCACAGAGCCCTGACCTCAACCCCATCGAAGACCTTTGGGATTAATTGGCATCCTCTCCTCTCTTCTGAACTGAATGATCTGTGCAGACTGAATATGTGGAGAAAATCGTTACCATAAAAGGAAGTTCCTGTCCCATTTCACAGTCAATTGCTTAGTGACCAAGAAGGAAGGGAAGGAGGCATTTTATTATTGAGATGCACCCTTGAAGTGGACTGGGGAAACTGAATGAGAAGCCAGGTGACAAATTACCACTAGTGTTAGTAACTGTAGCTCGACCCACTGACTGACTGACTGACCCACTGACTGACTGACCCACTGACTGACTGACTGACTGACTGACCCTGTGTTGCTGTAGGTTTGCAGAGCAGCACAACTTCCTGAAGCCCAATGATGACAGAGCTCTGGGTCTGATGATGCGCAGTGCCAGGTCTGTCATGGAGGACCTGGATGACATCATCATCTCGTACGGACAGAGTGACGAGTTCAGCTTCGTCTTCAAGTGGACCTCCAACTGGTTCAAGAGGAGAGCCAGGTAATAGAATGTACAGAGAGACACACACACACCGCCACACAGACACTCCCCAACCACACACATCCACAGCCACACACAATAAATGTTTATTGCGTTTGAGTGACCCCTCACTTTTCTCATCTTCTCCCTCCTCTACCTGCCCTCCTCCATCCACCCTCCACTCCTCTCCCCCTCCTCTACCTGCCCTCTTCCACCCACCCTCCACTCCTCTACCTGCCCTCTTCCATCCACCCTCCACTCCTCTCCCCCTCCTCTACCTGCCCTCCTCCATCCATCCACCCTCCACTCCTCTCCCCCTCCTCTACCTGCCCTCCTCCATCCACCCTCCACTCCTCTCCCCCTCCTCTACCTGCCCTCCTCCATCCACCCACCCTCCACTCCTCTCCCCCTCCTCTACCTGCCCTCCTCCATCCATCCACCCTTCACTCCTCTCCCCTCCTCTACCTGCCCTCCTCCATCCACCCTTCACTCCTCTCCCCTCCTCTACCTGCCCTCCTCCATCCACCCACCCTCCACTCCTCTCCCCCTCCTCTACCTGCCCTCCTCATCCATCCACCCTCCACTCCTCTCCCCCTCCTCTACCTGCCCTCCTCCATCCACCCACCCTCCACTCCCTCTCCCCCTCCTCTACCTGCCCTCCTCCATCCACCCACCCTCCACTCCTCTCCCCCCTCCTCTCCTGCCCTCCTCCATCCATCCACCCTTCACTCCTCTCCCCTCCTCTACCTGCCCTCCTCCATCCACCCTTCACTCCTCTCCCCCTCCTCTACCTGCCCTCCTCCATCCATCCACCCTCCACTCCTCTCCCCCTCCTCTACCTGCCCTCCTCCCCCCTACAGTAAGCTGATGACCCATGTAGTGTCCCAGTTCTCCTCTTCCTATGTGTTCTACTGGAGGGACTATTTCGGAGACCAGCCCCTCCTCTACCCCCCAGGGTTTGACGGGCGGGTGGTTCTGTATCCTAGCAACCGCAACCTCCGGGACTACCTCAGCTGGAGGCAGGCTGACTGTAAGTGTACACACACACACACTCTCCTATTCCCCCAATACATGATCCTGTGGGTGTGTGCTTTGAATACAGTAGATTTTCTTCCATATTTCTGGTTCTCTTTCATAATCCTGTGTGTGTGCTCTCCAGGTCATGTCAACAACTTGTATAACAGTGTTTTGGACGTTGGTGCAGAAAGGTGGACTCACCACTACACAGGCAGAGGATAGGCTAAAGGTGAGACTTACTCCAGTCAGATTAGCATAATTACAGCTTTGGGGGTATGTCACAGTCTTAAAATATCTGCTCTTTTTGAGGTATGTAATTTTCTAAGGGGCATCTGCTTGTTGGTCATAACTTTATAATTATTATGATAATAGCTTTAGGATGGATGACTACATCGTGTTGTTTACTTTCACTGAAAACTACCTCAGTTGACCTTTCCATATTTAATTTACCAAGCCCTTTAGATACATAATCAAATCTCTGATGTATCTCCCTCTCTCTCGGCCTCTGTCTGTCTCTCTCTCTCTCTCTCGCTCCCTCTCTCTTGGTCTCTGTCTGTCTCTCTCTCTCCCAGGGAACGTTGGCAGCAGATAAGAATGAGATCATGTTTTCTGAGTTTGATATCAATTACAACAAGGAGCCTCTGGTCCACAGGAAAGGAACCACCCTCATCTGGGAGAAGGTGAGATCTCAGGTTGTCTTTAATGCACCCTATTCCTTATATAGAGCCTCCTGTCAAAAGTAGTGCACTATATAGAGAATAGGATGCCATTTCAGATCCATTCATAGAAATACTTCCTGGCTTGTGTGTGAGGGCAGTAGGTAGCGGTTAAGAGCGTTTGGCCAGTCACTGAAATGCCTCTGGTTTGAATCCCAGAGATGACTAGGTAAAAAAATCGGTCAATGTGCCCTTGAGCAAGGCACTTAATCCTAATTGCTCCAGGGTCGCCTGGCTGATCCCTGGCCGTGACACCCCACTCCAAGGGTGTCTGGGGGAGTGAGATTATAATTCACACGTCTGAAGTAGGACAAATGTAAGCACCCACCTGCTAATTACTATTATTATTATGATGGTTAACCCCATCATTCGCTTCTGTCAAACTCTCTACCCCCCTTCCTCCCTCCCTCTGTCCCAGCTGGAAGAAACAGTGACCAAGACTGTGAAGCTCCCCAACGAGGAGGAGGAGGAGGAGGAGGAGGAGGTGCCAGTGACACGCACCAGGAGACGTGTCAGTGCCCACCACTGTGACGTCATAGGGGACCAGTTCTGGGAGGAACACCCCCACATTCTAGAAGATGACAACTGCTGAGCGGAACTTTTCCTAGTAGAGCAGAAACCAGCACAGACACCGGCCCTCTGTGGATTGGGCATGGGCAAGTTGCAGCGGAGGGTGCAGAGTTGGTGGCCGGGGTAGTGGTAGCCAGGTGGAAAGCATGGCCAGCCGTAGCAAAATGCTTGTTGAAATTCTTGATTATTGTAGATTTATCGGTGGTGACAGTGTTTCCTAGCCTCAGTGCAGTGGGCAGCTGGGAGGAAGTGCTCTTATTCTCCATGGACTTTACAGTGTCCCAAAACTTTTTGGAGTTAGTGCTACAGGATGCAAATTTCTGTTTGAAAAAGTAAGCCTTTGCTTTCCTGACTGCTTGTGTATATTGGTTCCTAACTTCCCTGAAAAGTTGCATATCGCGGGGGCTATTTGATGCTAATGCAGTACGCCACAGGATGTTTTTGTGCTAGTCAAGGGCAGTCAAGTCTGAGGAGAACCAGGGGCTATATCTGTTCTTAGTTCTGTATTTTTTTGAATGGGGCATGTTTATTTAAGATTGAGAGGAAATGACTTTTAAAGAACAACCAGGCATCCTCTGGGCATGTAGAGCAGAAACCAGCACAGACACCGGCCCTCTGTGGATAATGTAGAGCTGAAACCAGCACAGACACCGGCCCTCTGTGGATAATGTAGAGCAGAAACCAGCACAGACACCGGCCCTCTGTGGATAATGTAGAGCAGAAACCAGCACAGACACCAGCCCTCTGTGGATAATGTAGAGCAGAAACCAGCACAGACACCGGCCCTCTGTGGATAATGTAGAGCAGAAACCAGCACAGACACCGGCCCTCTGTGGATAATGTAGAGCAGAAACCAGCACAGACACCGGCCCTCTGTGGATAATGTAGAGCAGAAACCAGCACAGACACCGCCCTCTGTGGATAATGTAGAGCAGAAAACCAGCACAGACACCGGCCCTCTGTGGATAATGTAGAGCAGAAACCAGCACAGACACCGGCCCTCTGTGGATAATTTAGAGCAGAAACCAGCACAGACACCGGCCCTCTGTGGATAATGTAGAGCTGAAACCAGCACAGACACCGGCCCTCTGTGGATAATGTAGAGCTGAAACCAGCACAGACACCGCCCTCTGTGGATAATGTAGAGCTGAAACCAGCACAGACACCGGCCCTCTGTGGATAATGTAGAGCTGAAACCAGCACAGACACCGGCCCTCTGTGGATAATGTAGAGCTGAAACCAGCACAGACACCGGCCCTCTGTGGATAATGTAGAGCTGAAACCAGCACAGACACCGGCCCTCTGTGGATAATGTAGAGCTGAAACCAGCACAGACACCGGCCCTCTGTGGATAATGTAGAGCTGAAACCAGCACAGACACCGGCCCTCTGTGGATAATGTTGAACATGGACAGAGTCTAGCCTAGGGTGAGTTCGTTGTACTCCTAAATTCTCCTGCTGTGGGATGGAGAGGGTTGAGAGCTGGCATGGACTCTCTATGGACAGATACTGTTAATCACGAACTCTTGATTGGAACAAATTGTCGGCGGTCCTTTCATAACTCAAACACCATCATGCTCTTTGCTCATGTACTGTATTCAAATATTTTACTGTGATTTAAATACGGTCTGTCTTTCTATGCCTGGAACTGTTAAACCAAGAGAGTATTTGTTGATTATGTTTTGCCGGCGGTAATGCTGGCATGTTATATCATCCTAATAAACTAGTAGGCTTACTGTTGGGCGTGTGGGCATGTGCCAGTTAACCACAGAGAGGATCTGCTTGTCTCACTGAGAAGCATGTCTGATAATTTCTCTCTTTCGGTCTCATTTCTTCTCTGTTTGCAGCTGCTTTTGGTCACTTAAGCTTCCTTGTGGGTGTGAACTGAATATCTCACCATTTCAATTCACAAAGGACAATTCTGTAGTCTTTGACTATTAATGTTTCGTCCTGTGTCTCCATGATGTCCCAGCAGGTTTCTGGTAAGTGTGTTTGTGTGCCTGCGTGCAATGGCTTTTAATGGAATCACATAAAAATCAATAGCTGACCAATAAATGAATGGTGTTTCGGTGCCAGAGTTCCTTTTAGATGAGAGAGGAGAATGGCATACTGGTCTGTCTCCTGCACACTAGACACTTCTAATATTATCAGACATACTCAAACCCCCTCCACCTGACAGTGTGTGACATGTTCAACACACCCTGGTTTACAGTGGCTGATAAATGTTATTGCTTTTGGTGGGACTGGGCAAAAACAAGATGGAGCCTAGTTTCTCAGGTACAGTCAAATCAAACACAATGCTGGTACTGTAGGCCTACATAAACCAGATTGCCCTCCACTACTATCCCTGCCCAGAGATGGTGCCAACCCCAGCATGGTCATGGCATGCTGTACTGTCCCTCTGCCAAGAAACCACCAGTGTGCTAACAATAACTATCACCCAGAGTGCCTACAGTCAAATGGGCTCTGGTCAAAAGCAGTGCACTATATAGGGAATAGGAGGCCTTTAGGACATTGCCTGAGCTGTGTGACAGAATTAATCTTTAGTATAAATGTTTTATAGTATTGCCATGAGACGTTCTGTATTTCTGAAAATTCCCATTCGCCTATCATATCATTACTTGAAAAAAAATCATTAATTTTTTTATATGCTAACGCATAGGTGTTAGGGCCGTCATAAAATAATATATAGTCTTCAACCGTCTTCAAAACCGATAGGCTCACAGAAATCGTTGGAGCGTCTCAGTCGCGCTGCCGGGCGCACGCACGACCAGTTACTTATAGGGTAAAGGGGAGGGACTGAAAATGAAATGAATAACTGAATGAAACAGATAAAAGATGCGCTCTTCCTCTGTGGAAGCATCCCGAACAGACAGAGCGATAGAGCGCTATTGTCGCCTACACATTTAGCCGCGGCATAGGATCTGTCGACAGGCAGCTATTATTTGTCCTTTGCATATGCATTTTTTCGTACTCCTGTTACCGATTATATTTTCGGGTTTAATTTCAAACCCTTTATTTTAGCATGAGTCCAGGAGAACAGTTAACCTGCTTTAATCTGAGTTCTGTATATTCCTGTCTGAGTCTTTATTTGATTGTCGTTATCTGCTGTGTTGGGTCTGTTGTATCTGGTCACGACGCTGCTGCCGGTAAGTCTGTTTATTCATTACAATAATCAGTAAGTTAATGATTGGACATTTACTTTTTCTGGATGATTGATAAATATTTAAGGATAATTTATTTTGAACTGTGCATAATGTTAGTTAACTCAGCCCATGTGTGTTTACAGGTGTTTTCATGTCTTATTGAGTCTTTCTTAGTATAGGATATTGTGAATGTTTGAAATAATACATGTTCTTATTCATTCATAACATAAGCAAGTTTTCTAGTGCAGTCTATTATTTTGACAACTTCTCAAAGAATGTACTGAGTTCAGGTGTATATACAGTCAACTACAGAATTTCCTGTTGGCTACCTGTAGAATGTGCATATTTTTAATCTCATAAGCTGTAGACCATACTAATTTACCAAGCGAGTTTTCATCTTTACTGAACAAAAATATAAAGCAACATGCAACAATTTCAAAGATCAATAAATTAATTAGGCCCTAATCTATGGATTACATTTAAATTTTTGTCATTTAGCAGACGAGCGACTTACAGTTAGTGAGTGCATACATTTTTTATACTTGCCCCCACCCCCGCGGGAATCGAACCCACAACCCTGGCGTTGCAAGCGCCATGCTCTACCAACTGAGCTACACGGGAGGCTATGTTACTTGACTGGGAATACAGATATGCATCTGTTGGTCACAGATACCTTCAACAACAAACAAAGGTAGGGGCGTGGATCAGAAAACCAGTCAGTATCTGGTGTGACCACCATTTGCCTCATGCAGCGCAACACATCTCATTCGCATAGAGTTGATCAGGCTGTTGATTGTGGCCTGTGGAATGTTGTCCCACTCCTCTTCAATGACTGTTCGAAGTTGCTGGATATTGACGGGAACTGGAACACGATGTGGTACACGTCAATCCAGAGCATCCCAAACATGCTCAAAGGGTAACATGTCTGGTGAGTATGCAGGCCATGGAAGAACTGGGACATTTTCAGCTTCCAGGAATTGTTTACAGATTCTTGCGACATGGGGCCGTGCATTATCATGCTGAAACATGAGGTGATGGCGCCGGATGACTGGTACGACAATGGGACTCAGGATCTCGTCACGGTATCTCTGTGCATTCAAATTGTCATAGATAAAATGCAATTTTGTTCATTGTCTGTAGCTTATGCAGGCCCATACAATAACCACACCGCCACCATGGGGCACTCTGTTCACAACGTTGACATCAGCAAACCGCTCGCCCACACTATGCCATACTGCGGTTGTGAGGCCGGTTGGACGTACTGCCAAATTGTAATTCTCTAAAATGATGTTGGAGGTGGCTTATGGAATTTTAAATTCTCTTGCAACAGCTTTGGTGGACAGTCCTGCAGTCAGCATGCTAATTGCATGCTCCCTCAACTTGAGACAGCTGTGGTGTTGTGTTTTGTAACAAAACTGCACATTTTAGAGTGGCCTTTTATTGTCCCCAGCACAAGGTGTACCTGTGTAATGATCATGCTGTTTAATCAGCTTCTTGATATGCCACACCTGTCAGGTGGATGGATTATCTTGGCAAAGGAAAATTGCTCACAAAACATTTGAGAGAAATACGTTTTTTGTGTGTATGGAACATTTTGGGAATCTTTTATGTCAGCTCATGAAACATAGGACTAACACTTTAACATAGGACTAACACTTTACATGTTGCGTTTATATTTTTGTTCAGTGTATATTTTTCGTAGCTGTCTATTTACCACCACAAACCGAGACTGCACTCAACTAACTGTATAGAGCCCCACAGTGGAGGTGTCATAATACCCATAAAACCTAGCAGTCAAACTGATTTTCTTTTCCCACTTTTAATTTTTCCCATAGGGAATTTTAGAAACTTAAAATAAGGGTTGTGTTTTGTGTAGGCTTACTCTGGCATGACTTTTTGATAACCATGTCAATCTCTCTTGGACAAGGTGACTTTTATCAATATATTCGGTGTCAGAGGAAGGCCCTAAAAATTGTCAAAGACTCCAGCCACCCAAGTCATAGACTGTTCTCTCTGCTACTGCACTGCAAAGGGTACCGATGCACCAAGTCTGGAACCAACAGGACCCTGAACAGCTTCTACCGCCAAGCCATAAGACCGCTAAATAGTTAGTTAAATAGTTAAAGCTGCATTATGTAACATTTTGGGCGACCTGACCAAATGTACATAGATATCTTAGTTATAGATCTGTCATTTGCATCGAAAGCAAGTCTAAGAAGCTGTAGATCTGTTCTGTTTGCGCTATTTATAGGCTTCCCGTTCTTAAGTTTTGTTTTTGTGTCTTTTACTTCCGGTTTTGTACACCAGCTGAAAATACAATATTTTTGGTTATTTAAAATATATTTCACAGTGGTTTAGATGGTACAATGATTCTCTTGTTTTGTCACATAAACTAGAATTTTAGCAACCAGAAAATGGCGGAGCAATTTCTGCATATTGCACCTTTAACCAAAAAGCTACCGGACTGTTTGCATTGACTCTTTTTTGCACTAACCTTTTGGACTCATCACATACGCTGCTGCTACTGTTTATTATCTGTCACTCTATTCTTAGTTATATGTACATATCTACCTCAATTACCTCGTATCCCTGCAAATGGACTCTGTACTGGTACCCCGTGTATATAGCCAAGTTATCGTTACTCATTGTGTTTCATTATTACGTGTTTTACGTTTCTGTTATTTCTCTATTTTCTTTCTCTCTGCATTGTTGGGAAGGGCCCGTAAGTAAGCATTTCACTGTTAGTCTACACCTGTTGTTTTACGAGGCATGTAACAAATAAAAATGTATTTGATTTGTTTTTACAGTGACTACTCAAGCTTGTTTTATTATATTTTATCAGGAGACGTCATATTAAAATCTTCTACTGCCCCCTTTATTGACATGGTTGTAATTCCTGTGTGTAGAGGAGCTGGGACCGAGCCCTCGGGAGAGCAGCCACAGAATAGAACCCATAGAGCGCTATGAGATTACCTATCCACACTGGCTGCAGCCGGCAAGACACAGGAGGTCCATCCATGGAGAGAAGGTGAGATCCTATCTTATCACTGACATTCCCTACTAACTCAGAGAGACATACATGGTTGTCCTCTAAAATAGCACAACACATTTCACACGTTACATGTTAGAGAGATATAATGCTAGAGAGACATATTAGAGAGATATAATCAATATAATGCTTGAGAGATATAATGTTAGATATGTAAGAGAGATACAGTGGGGAAAAAAAGTATTTAGTCAGCCACCAATTGTGCAAGTTCTCCCACTTCAAAAGATGAGAGAGGCCTGTAATTTTCATCATAGGTACACGTCAACTATGACAGACAAAATGAGAAAATAAAATCCAGAAAATCACATTGTAGGATTTTTAATGAATTTATTTGCAAATTATGGTGGAAAATAAGTATTTGGTCAATAACAAAAGTTTCTCAATACCTTTGTTGGCAATGACACAGGTCAAACGTTTTCTGTAAGTCTTCACAAGGTTTTCACACACTGTTGCTGGTATTTTGGCCCATTCCTCCATGCAGATCTCCTCTAGAGCAGTGATGTTTTGGGGCTGTCGCTGGGCAACACGGACTTTCAACTCCCTCCAAAGATTTTCTATGGGGTTGAGATCTGGAGACTGGCTAGGCCACTCCAGGACCTTGAAATGCTTCTTACGAAGCCACTCCTTCGTTGCCCGGGCGGTGTGTTTGGGATCATTGTCATGCTGAAAGACCCAGCCACGTTTCATCTTCAATGCCCTTGCTGATGGAAGGAGGTTTTTACTCAAAATCTCACAATACATGGCCCCATTCATTCTTTCCTTTACACGGATCAGTCGTCCTGGTCCCTTTGCAGAAAAACAGCCCCAAAGCATGACGTTTCCACCTCCATGCTTCACAGTAGGTATGGTGTTCTTTGGATGCAACTCAGCATTCTTTGTCCTCCAAACACGACGAGTTGAGTTTTTACCAAAAAGTTCTATTTTGGTTTCATCTGACCATATGACATTCTCCCAATCCTCTTCTGGATCATCCAAATGCACTCTAGCAAACTTCAGACGGGCCTGGACATGTACTGGCTTAAGCAGGGGGACACATCTGGCACTGCAGGATTTGAGTCCCTGGCGGCGTAGTGTGTTACTGATGATAGGCTTTGTTACTTTGGTCCCAGCTCTCTGCAGGTCATTCACTAGGTCCCCCCGTGTGGTTCTGGGATTTTTGCTCACCGTTCTTGTGATCATTTTGACCCCACGGGGTGAGATCTTGCGTGGAGCCCCAGATCGAGGGAGATTATCAGTGGTCTTGTATGTCTTCCATTTCCTAATAATTGCTCCCACAGTTGATTTCTTCAAACCAAGCTGCTTACCTATTGCAGATTCAGTCTTCCCAGCCTGGTGCAGGTCTACAATTTTGTTTCTGGTGTCATTTGACAGCTCTTTGGTCTTGGCCATAGTGGATTTTGGAGTGTGACTGTTTGAGGTTGTGGACAGGTGTCTTTTATACTGATAACAAGTTCAAACAGGTGCCATTAATACAGGTAACGAGTGGAGGACAGAGGAGCCTCTTAAAGAAGAAGTTACAGGTCTGTGAGAGCCAGAAATCTTGCTTGTTTGTAGGTGACCAAATACTTATTTTCCACCATAATTTGCAAATAAATTCATTAAAAATCCTACAATGTGATTTTCTGGAATGTTTTTACTCAATTTGTCTGTCATAGTTGACGTGTACCTATGATGAAAATTACAGGCCTCTCTCATCTTTTTAAGTGGGAGAACTTGCACAATTGGTGGCTGACTAAATACTTTTTCCCCCACTGTATAATGTTAGAGACAATGTTAGATATAATGTTAGAGAGATGTAATGTTAGAGAGATGTAATGTTAGAGAGATATTATTCTATTTCTCTGGAGCAGCACCCGTCTGAGGCAGAGGTCCTTATCACAGCTGAAGGAGAGGAGATGACACTCCTTCTGCACAGGAATGAGTAAGAACCTTACTGTACTATACCATAATGTACTGTACAATACAAAGTTATACATTGATAGTGACTGAGGGGCAGCTTGGTGAGGAAGCACAGTAGCACACACACACACAGTCTCAGACCTCATCATTCAGGCTTTCCCATATGTTTGAGTTTAGTTAGACAAGATGTCAAAGTGAACATGTGTTTTACGTAGGGAGGGAGGGAGAGGGGGACGGAGTAGAGAAAGATAGAGGGATGTCACCTAAAACCTGAGGGGAAACAGGAAGTGACTATCTTGTCCTTCTGTTGGACTTCTTATCAGTTGAAAAGGACGTAGAGGAAGGATGTGTCTGTCAACATCGATGCTGTAATGGCTAACGACACATTGACCTGTGTCACAATGTCTCAGATCATCTGGCTAACAACACAAAGACTCTGAGTCCCTCTGGCCGCAGGTGGAGGGATTACATTGACTTCCAGGGAACAGCAGACTTCCACCTTTAGGAATATTACACATGTATTTCTATTTAAAAAAACTGAATGGAAAGACAACCCATTTTGACAGTTTACTGCAGTGACAAAATCAGTGAAAATAAGAGGTGGGGTTAAACCTGTCCTCAGGGTTGGAAAAGTTATGCTGGTGAGACACACACAGAGAGAGCGTGACTCGGCTATGTCTGGCTGACCCTCCCCTCAGGGAGAAAATCCCACCAGGTGGTCACATTACAGCTGGGGGAGTGATTACCATCAGGGTGTGTATGTGTGTGTCTTTGTCTGTGTGATTTGCAGACATTCTTTGAAATTAGGTACTATTTTACTGAGGTTGTGCTTTAGTAATCTGACCGCTCAACATCCTCAGAGGAACCTTTAGTAATCTGACCGCTCAACATCCTCAGAGGAACCTTTAGTAATCTGACCGCTCAACATCCTCAGAGGAACCTTTAGTAATCTGACCGCTCAACATCCTCAGAGGAACCTTTTAGTAATCTGACCGCTCAACATCCTCAGAGGAACCTTTAGTAATCTGACCGCTCAACATCCTCAGAGGAACCTTTAGTAATCTGACCGCTCAACATCCTCAGAGGAACCTTTAGTAATCTGACCGCTCAACATCCTCAGAGGAACCTTTAGTAATCTGACCGCTTAACATCCTCAGAGGAACCTTTAGTAATCTGACCGCTCAACATCCTCAGAGGAAAAATGACCGCTCAACATCCTCAGAGGAACCTTTAGTAATCTGACCGCTCAACATCCTCAGAGGAACCTTTTAGTAATCTGACCGCTACTAGAGGAACCTTTAGTAATCTGACCGCTCAACATCCTCAGAGGAACCTTTAGTAATCTGACCGCTTAACATCCTCAGAGGAACCTTTAGTAATCTGACCGCTCAACATCCTCAGAGGAACCTTTAGTAATCTGACCGCTTAACATCCTCAGAGGAACCTTTAGTAATCTGACCGCTTAACATCCTCAGAGGAACCTTTAGTAATCTGACCGCTCAACATCCTCAGAGGAACCTTTAGTAATCTGACTGCTCAACATCCTCAGGAACCTGAAAAAGAAAGAAACTAAAACTGCAAGATTACTAGAACATTTCAGTCAGTTTACTGTCACTGTAAACTCACTGGTTGAGTTAGTGTGAGGAAAGTGTGTTACATTCAGCATTTCTCCACAGTAAGGTGTTTGTTTGAAAGCATACGGCTGCAATTATTGTTATTTTCTAAATTCACTGTGCCGTGGTTAACATTGTATATATCAGTATTTCAGTATGCTGCCTGGGCAGATATGATACTCACACATGTCAGGTTACATTATATATTTTAAACATTTTGAGCAGACGCTCTTATCAAGAGTAACATTCAATATGTGCACTCAAACCAAGAGGATAGACTAACAACATGATAAGAGTATTGGCAGTAAAACCTTTTTTAGCTCCAATATAGGAAGGAGAAAGTAATCACTGTAGTACTAGAATAATACTGGAGATCTGGAGTTCTATCATAGCTGAATAAAATACATATCCTCTTATGGTCCTAGTATCGATCCACAGTGTTGCAAAATGAATGTGCTGTGTTTGACATTGCCAGGGCTATTATCTGGAGCTATCATGTGAATACTGTATAAGACGTAGCAACATGAAGCTACACCAGGATGCTACTACTTTAGTTGCACCTTCTTATTCTAATTTCTCTCTCATTGGTCCAGATTTCTCTCCAGTGTTTCTGCTGACTCCAGTCCACATAGTTAACCTCATTCTGATTCTATCTCTCTCTCGCTCGCTCGCTCAATTCAATTCAATTTAAAGGGCGTTATTGGCATGGGAAACATATGTTTACATTGCCAAAGCAAATGGAATAGACAATAAACAAAAGGGAAATAAACAAGTGAAACAAAAGTTTTAAAATAATATAGATATTTAAAATGTTATATTATTGGCTGTGTACAGTGTTGTAACAATGTGCAAGTAGTTGAAGTATGAAAGGGAAAATAAATAAACAGATAAATATAGGTTGTGTTTACAATGTTGTTTGTGCTCCACTGGTTGCCCTTTTCTTGTGGCAACAGGTCACACATCTTGCTGCTGTGATGGCACACTGTGGTATTTCGCCTAACAGATATGGGAGTTTATCAATGTTTGATTTGTTTTCAAATTTTTTGTGTGTCTGTGTAATCTAAGGGAAATGTGTGTCTCTAATGTGGTCATACATTTGGCAGGAGGTTAGGAAGTGTAGCTCAGTTTCCACCTCATTTTGTGGGCAGTGTGCACATAGCCTGTCTTCTCTTGAGAGCCAGGTCTGCCTACGGCGGCCATTCTCAATAGCAAGGCTATGCTCACTGAGTCTGTACACAGTCAAGGATTTTCTTAATGTGGGGTCAGTCACAGTGGTCAGGTATTCTGCCACTGTGTACTCTCTGTTTAGGGCCAGATAGCATTCCAATTTGCTCCGTTTTTTCAGTTGATTCTTTCTTTTCTTGTGTCAAATAGTTATCTTTTTGCTTTCTCATAATTTGGTTGGGTCTAAATGTGTTTCTGTCCTGGGGCTCTGTGGGGTCTGTTTGTGTTTGTGAAAAGAGCTCCAGAACCAGCTGGCTGAGGGGACTCTTCTCCAGGTTAATCTCTCTGTAGGTGAGGGCTTTGTGGTGGAATGTATGGGCATCGCCTCTCTCTCGCTCGCTCGCTCGCAATTCAATTCAATTCAGGGTTTTATTGTCATGGGAAACATATGTTTACATCGCCAAAGCAAGTGAAATAGGAAATAAACAGAAGTGAAATAAACAATAAAAAATTAACAGTAAACATTACACTCACAAGTTTCAAAGGAATATAAACATTTTAAATGTCATATTATGTCTATATACAGTGTTGAAATGATGTGCAAATAGTTCAAGTACAAAAGGGAAAATAAATAAACACTCTCTCTTCCTCTCCCTCTCCTCTCCACTCTGTGGGTCAGTGTGAGGGAGTAGGCGTTTTATGCTAATCAGGTTCTCTGATCAATGGCTGAGTCTGGAGAGTAGCCAGAGAACGCCCCAGTCTTATATCCCAGACCTATACCCCTGGCTCAGTCCCAGCCTTCTCCAAGCTCCAGTCTCAACCGTATACCCCAGCCTTCTCCCAGCCCAAGACCCAGTCTCAACTGTATACCCCTGGCTCAGTCCAGCCCCAGCATTCTCCCAGCCCAAGCCCCAGTCCCAACCCTATACCCCAGCCTTATACCCCTGGCTCAGCCCCTTCCCCAGTCCTCTACACTAGTTCTCTACCCCAGTCCTCTACCTCTCTACCCCAGTCCTCTACCTCTCTACCCCAGTCCTCTACCCCTCTACCCCAGTCCTTTACCCCATTCCTCTTTAGCCCAGTCCTCTTTACCTCAGTCCTCTACTTCATTCCATTTCACCAAGTCCTCTAACCCAGTCCTCTACACTAGTCCTCTACCCCAGCCATCTACCCCTCTACCCCAGTCATCTACCCCAGTCCTCGACCCCTCTACCCCAGTCCTTTACTCCATTCCTCTATCCCTCTACCCCAGTCCTCTACTCCTCTACCCCAGTCCTCTACTCCAGTCCTCTACCCCTCTACCCCAGTCCTTTACTCCATTCTTCTATCCCTCTACCCCAGTCCTCTACCCCAGTCCTCTACCCCAGTCCTCTTTACCTCAGTCCTCTACCCCATTCCATTTCACCCAAGTCCTCTACCCCAGTCCTCTACCCCAGTCCTCTACCCCAGTCCTCTACCCAGGTCCTCTTTACCCCAGTCCACTACACCAGTCCTCTTTGCTTCAGCGCTCTCTCTCCTTATCCCTGAACTGTCCTCTCCTACAGGCCTCTGCTCCAGCCTTATCCCCCTGCCTCAATTCTAGACCTCACCAGCCTCCAGCCAATGGATGGTTCTCATCAGGATGAGGGGATAAAGGAATGGGAGATGAAGTTTCTATCCTGATCATTCTTTCCTTTCATCTCCTTTCCCATCTCCTTTCTCCTTCTCTCTCTCCTCCCCTCCCTCTCTGTCTCTCTCCCTCCCTCCCTCCCTCCCTCCCTCCCTCCGTCCCTCCTCCCCTCTCTCTCGTTCCTCTCTCCTTCTCTATTTCAGTCTCTCTCCTTTTGCTCTTGTCTTTGAGTCACTTAATCATAAACCTGCTGTGAGGGTGTGTGTGTGTGTCTCAGAGCTTTTAGCCTAATGAAAGGCTGTGGCGTGGCCAGAGGAGAACGGTGAGTCAGGCGGGGCTGTGCTGCAGCCTCAGAGAGAAACAGAGAGAGAGAGAGACGGAGAGAGAAGCAGAGAGAGAGACGCAGAGAGACGGAGAGAGAAGCAGAGAGAGAGAGACGCAGAGAGACGGAGAGAGAAGCAGAGAGAGAGACGGAGAGAGAAGCAGATAGAGAGAGCCGGAGAGAGAAGCAGATAGAGAGAGCCGGAGAGAGAAGCAGAGAGAGAGAGACGGAGAGAGAGAAAAGCAGAGAGAGAGACGGAGAGAGAGAAGCGGAGAGAGAAGCAGAGAGAGAGACGGAGAGAGAAGCAGAGATAGAGACGGGGTGAGAAGCAGAGAGAGAGAGAAGCAGAGAGAGAGAGAAGCTGAGAGAAAGAGACGGAGAGAGAGAGAAGCAGAGAGAGAGAGAAGCAGAGAGAGAGAAGAGAGAGAGAGAGAGATGGAGAGAGAGAGAGAGACTGAGAGAGAGAGACGGAGAGAGAAGCAGAGAGAGAGAGACGGAGAGAGAAGCAGAGAGAGAGAGACGGAGAGAGAAGCAGAGAGAGAGAGCCGGAGAGAGAAGCAGAGAGAGAGAGACGGAGAGAGAAGCAGAGAGAGAGAGACGGAGAGAGAAGCAGAGAGAGAGAGACGGAGAGGGAGAAAAGCAGAGAGAGAGAGAGACGGAGAGAGAGAAGCAGAGAGAGAGAGACGGAGAGAGAAGCAGAGAGAGAGAGACGGAGAGAGAAGCAGAGAGAGAGAGAAGCAGAGAGAGAGAGACGGAGAGGGAGAGAAGCAGAGAGAGAGACGGAGAGAGAGAGAAGCAGAGAGAGAGAGACGGAGAGAGAGAGAGATGGAGAGAGAGAAGCAGAGAGAGAGAGACGGAGAGAGAGAGAAGCAGAGAGAGACGGAGAGAGAGAAGCAGAGAGAAATGGAGAGAGAGAAGCAGAGAGAGATGGAGAGAGAGAAGCAGAGAGATGGAGAGAGAGAAGCAGAGAGAGAGACAGAAAGAGAGAGATGGAGAGAGAAGCAGAGAGAGAAGCAGAGAGAGAGAGACGGGGAGAGAGAAGTGGGGAGAGAGAGACGGAGAGAGAAGCAGAGAGAGAGAGACGGAGAGAGAGAAAAGCAGAGTGAGAGAGAGAGAAAAGCAGAGAGAGAGAGATGGAGAGAGAGAGAGAGGGAGAGAGAGAGACGGAGAGAGAGAGACGGAGAGAGAGAGACGGAGAGAGAGACAGGGAGAGAGAGAGAAGCAGAGAGACGGAGAGAGAGAGAAGCCGAGAGAGATGGAGAGAGAGAAGCAGAGAGAGAAGCAGAGAGAAAGAGAGATGGAGAGAGAGAGAAGCAGAGAGAGACAGAAAGAGAGAGACGGAGAGAGAAGCAGAGAGAGAGAAGCAGAGAGAGAGAAGCAGAGAGAGAGAAGCAGAGAGAGAGAAGCAGAGAGAGAGAAGCAGAGATAGAGACAGAGTGAGAAGCAGAGAGTGAGAAACAGAGAGAAAGAGAGGGAGAGAGAGAGACGAGAGAGAGAGACGGAGAGAGAGAGACGGCGAGAGAGAGAAGCAGAGAGAGAGAGACAGAGAGAAGCAGAGAGAGATGGAGAGAGAGAAGCAGAGAGAGAAGCAGAGAGAAAGAGAGATGGAGAGAGAGAGAAGCAGAGAGAGACAGAAAGAGAGAGACGGAGAGAGAAGCAGAGAGAGAGAAGCAGAGAGAGAGAAGCAGAGAGAGAGAAGCAGAGAGTGGGAGACGGGGAGAGGGAAGCAGAGAGAGAAGCAGAGAGAGAAGCAGAAAGAGAGGCGGAGAGAGAGACGGAGAGAGAGAAGCAGAGAGAGAGAGACGGAGAGAGAGACGGAGAGAGAGAGAGAAGCAGAGAGAGAGAGACGGAGAGGGAGAAAGTGAGACATGGAAAGGACAAGGTAAGGGTAGAGATCAGGAAAGACAAGGGGATTTAAGGCACGCAGGGGGGAGGGTTATGTGGTGTTCAAATCTGTTTATTGTCCTGTTCCCCCCTGCCATCTGCCCCCCCTACTCCCTTCTTAAAGTACATTAACCCTTTGCCTTGACTCAAGTACTCCCTAGGGAGAGAACCCCCCTCCTTTGTCCACACCTCTCCTCTCCTCTGTCCACCCCTCTCCTCTCCTCTGTCCACCCCTCTGCTCTCCTCTGTCCACCCCTCTCCTCTGTCCACCCCTCTCATCTGACCTCTCCTCTGACCTCTCCTCTCCTCTGTCCACCCCTCTGCTCTCCTCTGTCCACCCCTCTCCTCTCTGACCTCTCCTCTGACCTCTCCTCTCCTCTGTCCACCCCTCTCTATATATAACAGAGACATCTCTTCTCTCTGTGACTTTGGTAGCTTGTCCTTCTTTCTTTCTTTCAGTTGATGTTTAGTCTTTCACCACTACAGATCTATGTGCTTGTGTGACTTTAGCTTGACCCCCGGCTGAGACAGTCTGTCAGACACACACACACACCCTCCAGGCTCTGCCATAAAAGCCCCTTCATCATTCATTTCTGAGTGGGCTCTAGTTGCGTCATCCACTGCCACCCCTGCTTTTAGCTCTAGTGAAGTCACACACACATTCGCCCTGGCGGACACACAGACACACAGACACACACACACACATTCACACACTGAGAGACCATGGCACACAGACACACACACACACATTCACACACTGAGAGACCATGACGATGTCATCTGATACCATGAGAGAATGTGACCCACTGACCCTGATGGACATTAGCCCTCCCCTTCTCCCCCTCCCCTTCTCCCCCTCTCTCCCTATCCATATTTCCTACTCCCCCCTCTCTCTCCATCTCACTCTCTCTCTCTCTTTCTTCCCCTCCTCTCTCTTCCTCTTCCTCCCTCTCTTTCTCTCTCTCTGTCTTTCCGTTCTGACTGAACCAAGTCTTTTGTCTTAGCCCTGCTGTCAGACAGCCATTCTTCAGACTAGCTGGTTCTCAATCACAGCATCTGTCTGGAGCCCGGGTCGACCCAGAACACATTATGCATGCACTCTAACCCACCACCATGCACTCTAACAAACCACCATACACTCTAACCCACCACCATACACTCTAACCCACCACCATGCACTATAACCCACCACCATACACTCTAACCCACCACCATACACTATAACCCACCACCATACACTCTAACCCACCACCATACACTCTAACCCACCACCATACACTATAACCACCACCGTACACTCTAACCCACCACCATACACTCTAATCCACCACCATACACTCTAACCCACCACCGTACACTCTAACCCACCACCATACACTCTAACCCACCACCATACACTCTAACCCACCACTGTACACTCTAACCCACCACCATACACTCTAACCCACAACCATACACTCTAACCCACCACCATACACTCTAACCCACCACCATACACTCTAACCCACCACCATACACTCTAACCCACCACCATACACTCTAACCCACCACCGTACACTCTAACCCACCACTGTACACTCTAACCCACCACCATACACTCTAACCCACCACCATACACTCTAACCCACCACCATACACTCTAACCCACCACTGTACACTCTAACCCACCACCATACACTCTAACCCACCACCATACACTCTAACCCACCACCATACACTCTAACCCACCACCGTACACTCTAATCCACCACCGTACACCCTAACCCACCACCATACACTCTAACCCACCACCATACACTCTAACCCACCACCATACACTCTAACCCACCACCATACACTATAACCACCACCGTACACTCTAACCCACCACCGTACACTCTAACCCACCACCATGCACTCTAACCCACCACCATGCACTCTAACCCACCACCGTACACTCTAACCCACCACTGTACACAGAACCCACCACCATACACTCTAACCCACCACTGTACACTCTAACCCACCACCGTACACTCTAACCCACCACCATACACCCATTGGTTCACAAACTGTTGGGTGCGCCTGAGGGGTCGGCAGGAGTGGGGGGCACAAGGTGGAATTTCGAAATGTGCAGAGAGAGAGAGAGAGAGAGAGAGAGAGAGAGAGAGAGAGAGAGAGAGACTTCCTGTTCCATCTTAATCCCCTTTGTTTAATGGTGACAGTGTATTCTATTCACCAGCACTGTTTTCAGTGGGATAATGTTCTCTCTCTCTTTCTGTATGTTCCAGTCAGTTATTGGCCCCCGGTTATCAGGAGATATGGTACAGTCCTAGCGGTTCCCGCCAGACCTCCTTTCCACCCAGCACTGTGAGTTCAATGGGATGTTCCAAATCATCTCACAATAGGGGGTATTCATGAAACCAGCCTGTTTGTGGATGTCCAATAGCAAAAGAGTTGGCTGAGTCCGAGACAGGCTAACCAAGCTCTTAAATCTTAGGTGCCATCATTGCAAAAAGAAAAGAGTGTGATGTGAGTTTGTTTAACTCTACTCTCATGTTGCAGGGCCACTGTTTCTACCATGGTGAGGTCCGAGGTGTGGAGGGGTCCAGTGTAGCACTCAGCACCTGCTCAGGTCTCAGGTAAGAGTTTACACAGGTAACACTGCTGATGGAAGTGGTGATCACTAACTGCATGGAATAGGACAGCACTCCAAAAGATTCATTCATTTGATTTTAATGATAATTCAGCCATGTATTTGTCACACAATCATTCTCAAACAAACGCAATAGGAGAGCAGGTACTGTCAAAAGACGATGTATTTATTTACCATGCACTGACTGTTGAGATATGCAGGCCAGTGTGTTTCTAGGTCATTGGGTTCCATGTTAAGTCATTGAGGCTACAGCAGCATCGGGGATGGAGTTTAGAGGTGGGGATCCAGCCATGCTGTTGTTTCCTTTCTGGGTTCACAGAGGAGACAGTTATAAGAGAATAACAGACACATGCATTGATAGAACATCTGCAGGAGGAGGAGTGCTCACACACGGCCCCATATCTGCAGGAAAGGAATTAATGAATACATCTCCCTGCTATGTCCCCCGGACAGAACTGCAAACGCAGCATAGAGCCCAGAGCGTGCAACGTGTGCGAGCGCGCACACACACACACAGCTGTAGAAAGCATCTGGAGAAGGGTCGCCCACAGTCCCTGGTATGAATCCGCTCCCTGATCCTATCCCCACGGAGCCAGAACCTGCTATGTGCTGGTTGTCTATTGGGAGAAGCTGGAACAGCATAGCCCATGGTACACAGCAGGAAGCCTACAGACCTACAGCTCTATCTACCCCAGCAGACTGAGTGGAAACATCAGAAATCCCCCTGAAGATCTCTCTCTCTCTCTCTCTCTCTCTCTCTCTCTCTCTCTCTCTCTCTCTCTCTCTCTCTCTCTCTCTCTCTCTCCATCCATCTATCTGGTATCAGGATTTATATACATAGTTCAACATACAGTCAACCATAATGTAGTTGTCTCAGACCTGACATGCAAATCCCAGCTGCTTCTAGTTTTTCATTCTGCCACATCTAACTTCTCGCAATAGATATTTGATGGAGTTTGAAACACCACTACTTTCCCCAGCTATAAAAGTTTTAGTTAGTTAAGTAATATATATGTTTTATGTTTACCTAGGGGACTGGTTACGGTGAACACCAGCGTCAGCTACCTGTTAGAACCCCTGCCCGCCGTCACCATGGATACACAGCCTCCTCACGCCGTGTTCCGAGCGGAGAACCTCCGTCTGCCCAACGGAACCTGCGGGCAACGCCATAGCAACCAGGGCCAGGGGGAGGGGCTAGGTGACCTCATCCAGGGAATGATGTCACCGTGGGGTGGAAGGGTGAGTGGAGGAGGGATAGATAGACTGGTTGGTGTCTGATATGATAACAACTATCTTCTTCAGAGAATGGGGAGTGCTGCTTTGTATCAGTGAAATATCCAAGAAATATCAGCCATTTAGAGTCCCATGAAAAAAAATTGTTTTAGATTCCGTCTCTCACAGTTGAAGTGTACCTATGATAAAAAATTACAGACCTCTACATGCTTTGTAAGTAGGAAAACCGGCAAAATCGGCAGTGTATCAAATACTTGTTCTCCCCACTGTATATATGTGTGTGGCGTGCGCTCATACTTTTAACAAGTAATAATGCACTATAATAGTTGTGTATAAAGTTCTCTAATACGTCCTGATATTTCTCCAGGAGCGTAGAGACGTGGGCCAGAATATGAAGTATGTAGAGCTGCTGCTGGTAGCTGACCATGCTGAGGTAAGAGGCCAGACATTTTACATTGCCATTTATTCCAGTTAGTCAGTTGTATCGGTGAGACGGTAGAAAGCATGACCTCCATTTCTTCTTTTGACCTGTGACTCCTACTCCAAGGAAGAACTAGATACCATCTATAACTCTGTTACATCCCCCGATCCCTTCATCTCTCTATGGTCATATCTCAACCACATCCTCCACGCTCCCCCCTAATGTTCTAAAATCCTTCATTGCTGTCTGACGTGTCTGATTGGTTGAGGCCATCCTGCTGCCATGACTCACGTCCTGTGTGAAATTGTGTGTCTGTGTAGTTTCAGAAGCACGGCAGGGACTTAAATAGGACGAAGAGGAAACTGCTGGAGGCGGCTAACTACGTAGACAAGGTGAGAAACACCGCCCCCACACACACTGTGGTTAATTTGGAAGGTGGTTGGTCCCTGGTCTGGGGGCGTGCCTGGGTGGAGACATAATACACTATCCTAAACAATAGAATACTGACAAAAGGCACCTATCACAGCATACTACCATTTTTGGGGGGAGAATGACTGTGAGAAGGTCAGTTCTGATGACTTTTTATAAGGACATTCTACTGCAAAATGAATGAAAATAAAATGACATCTAAAATATAATTTCCCCCCAAAAATGAGCCCAATAACATATAGGTCCATATTATCAGGCAGGTGTGCTAGATCACAAACTTTAATTAGAAACATATTGATAACTTAAATGTCCCCCAAAAAAACTACGTTCCACTGGCACTCAGCCAACCAAGGATCACGTAGTGTGAATATAATGTAGGCCTAGCTGAGACACCTGACCCTGTTACATTTAGCCCCGGCCTTCCCTATGCATTCAATGCCACTGGCACAATTGGCGAGTGCTAATGCGCATAAACCATGCCGCTGCTAAACACTCTGGTTCTAAACACTCTGGTTCTAAACACTCTGGTTCTAAACACTCTGGTTCTAAACACCCTGGTTCTAAACACTCTGGTTCTAAACACTCTGGTTCTAAACACTCTGGTTCTAAACACTCTGGTTCTAAACACTCTGGTTCTAAACACTCTGGTTCTAAACACTCTGGTTCTAAACACTGGTTTGAAAAACTATTGTTCGAAAAACGATGGTTCTAAAATGGTGCATTTTAGGACTACTAATTTCTTGGATTTGAGAAATAAGTGTAGCCTGATAACACTAGAAAGAAATTTGAATGCGCCTCGAGATGAATATTATTTTCTCGCATAGAATGCGACAGGTTGAACAATTGAATAGGTAAACTATTCTACTATGGGGTTGTTTGATTTAGCTGTTGCAATTTTTCATTAGATAATTCAAATAACCATATCTACCGGGTCTCAGCTCCGTCTGGCTCTCATTTGGATCATAGATGCCAGGTCTCGTACCCGGCAGGACCCGGCCCAATTTAACCCCTGCACACACACACACACACACACACACACACACACACACACACACACACACACACACACACACACACACACACACACACACGTTTGCTACTGTATCCTCACTGAACATAATTAACAATGATAATGTACTTCTATATTAGTCAAATGATCTTTGGGCTGTGTGTTTGTGCAGTACTACAAGTCTCTAAGTATCCGTGTGGCAGTAATCGGTCTGGAGGTGTGGTCTGATCAGGACAGGATCAGTGTGTCTGGTAACCCCTACAGTACCCTGGGAGCTTTCCTGGCCTGGAGACGCAAACAGCTACACACACTACCTAACGACAACGCTCAACTCATCACGTTAGTGTTACACGCACGCACGCACACTCTCTCTCACACACACACACACTCCTCAATGACATTACTCAGCTCATAACATTAGTGTTTACGCACACTCCTTACTACACTCTCCTTTAATCCATCCATCCTTAATCCATCTCTCTTTCCTTCCATTAAGACCATTCAGTGGAACTACAAAGCTGTTTTTTTTTGTTTCCTCAGGGGCGTGTCGTTTCAGGGCACCACCATTGGGCTGGCCCCTCTCAGAGCCATGTGCTCAGAGTACCAGTCAGGGGGAGTCAACTCAGTAAGACTGCAACAGAACTCTGTCATTTGAGATTTGACCATAGCCAATAGCAGCCCACTAAAGATTTTTCTAAAGTTGTAATAAAGTTGTGATGTATTTGTAATATCACACATAGATGTACAACCAAGCAAACATGAAATGCATGTCCCTTTGACTTTCAATACGGGAATCCACCTCTAACCATTTACCTCTACCCCTTGACCTCTGCCCCCTGCAGGACCACTCTGACAGTGCTGTGGGCGTGGCAGCGACCATGGCCCACGAGATGGGGCATAACTTTGGCATGAGCCACGACAGCCCTGGGTGCTGCCAGGCCAAGGCTGATGATGGAGGCTGCATCATGGCTGCTGCCACTGGGTGAGAGAATCTATCTATGTTGAAAAGCTCTTTCTTATTAAAGATATTTTATTTCAATGAGAATAAACCTGTATAAATAAAGGTTAAATAACCAATGATATAATGATTGATCCTGCTTTGTAAAATATAGTCCTGGGACACGTTCAGCTGAGCAAAATGTTGTGGAATATTAATGTCTGTATAGAAATATATTACATAGAACAGACTTTCTTCTCTGACATGTAGAGTAGAAGGAATCATGTAAAGTCTATTCATGCCTTTTTCTATCTGCAACGTGTCGCAACGTTGCACCTTACTGAATACACCCCTGGTGTGTGTGTCGCAGCCACCCGTTTCCGCGTGTGTTTAATGACTGTAACCAGCGGGAGCTGAGCAGGTACCTGAGCTCCGGAGGGGGGAAGTGTCTGTTCAACCTCCCCAACACCAGAGCCATGTACGGGGGGCAGCGCTGTGGGAACGGGTACCTGGAGGATGGAGAGGAGTGTGACTGTGGAGACGAGGAGGTGAGGGGGGAGTGTGTGTGTGTGCTTGTGCGTGTGCGAGTGTGTGTACTGATTATTCATCCTCTCTCTGTAGGAGTGTTCCAGTCCCTGCTGTAATGCCAACAACTGTACTCTGAAGGCTGGAGCAGAGTGTGCCCATGGAGTCTGCTGCCACAACTGTAAGGTACTGTACACACTGTCCTCTCTCTTTCTTTCTGGTTGTCCTCTCTCTCTGTCTCTGTCTCTCTCTCTATCCTCCACACTCTCTCTGTCTCCTCCTCCAATATCTCTTTCTCTCTGTGTTGTGTCGTTTGATAGTCTACACTGTCCCCCCTCTCTCTCTCTCTCTCTCTCTCTCTCTCTCTCTCTCTCTCTCTCTCTCTCTCTCTCTCTCTCTCTCTCTCGCTCTCTCTCTCTCTCTCTCTCTCTCTCTCTCTCTACAATTTCAATTCAAAGGGCTTTATTGGCATGGGAAACATGTTTACATTGCCAAAGCAAGTGAAATAGATAATAAACTAAAGTGAAATAAAAAATGAACAGTAAACATTACACAAAAGTTCCAAAAGAATAAAGACATTTCAAATGTCATATTATGTCTATATACAGTGTTGTAATGATGTGCAAACAGTTAAACTACAAAAGGGAAAATAAATAGATATGGGTTGTATTTACAATGGTGTTTGTTCTTCACTGGTTGCCCTTTTCTTGTGGCAACAGGTCACAAATCTTGCTGCTGTGATGGCACACTGTGGTATTTCAACCAATAGATATGGGAGTTTATCGAAATTGGGTTTGTTTTCGAATTCTTTGTGGATCTGTGTAATCTGAGGGAAATATGTGTCTCTAATATGGTCATACATTTGGCAGGAGGTTAGGAAGTGCAACTCAGTTTCCACCTCATTTTGTGGGCAGTGTGCACATAGCCTGTCTTCTCTTGAGAGCCAGGTCTTCTCAATAGCAAGGCCATGCTCACTGAGTCGGTACATAGTCAAAGCTTTCCTTAATCTCTGTTTAGGACCAAATAGCATTATAGTTTGCTCCGTTTTTTTGTTAATGCTTTACAATGTGTCAAGTAATGATCTTTTTGTTTTCTCATGATTTGGTTGGGTCTAATTGTGTTGCTGTCCTGGGGCTATGTGGGGTCTGTGTTTGTGAACAGAGCCCCAAGACCAGCTTGCTTAGGGGCTCTTCTCCAGGTTCATCTCTCTGTAGGTGATGGCTTTGTTATGGAAGGTTTGGGAATCGCTTCCTTTTAGGATTTTTATAATTCTGCTCTGCATGCATTATTTGGTGTTTTACATTGTACATGGAGGATATTTTTTGCAGAATTCTGCATGCAGAATTCACATTTTGTGAATTCTTGGTTGGTGAGCAGACCCCAGACCTCACAACCATAAAGGGCAATGGGTTCTATAACTGATTCATGTATTTTTAGCCAGATCCTAATTGGTATGTTGAATTTTATGTTCCTTTTGATGGCATAGAAGGCCCTTCTTGCCGTCTCTCAGATCGTTCACAGCTTTGTGGAAGTTACCTGTTGCGCTGATGTTTAGGTATGTATAGTTTTTTGTGTGCTCTAGGGCAACGGTGTCTAGATGGAATTTGCATTTGTGGTCCTGGCAACTGGACCTTTTTTTGGAACACCAGGGATTTACTGTAAGGGCCCAGGTCTAACAGAGTCTATGCAGAAGATCTAGGTTCTGCAGTAGGCCCTCCTTGGTTGGGGACAGAAGCACCAGATCATCAGCAAACAGTAGACATTTGACTTAATATTCTAGTATGGTGAGGCCGGGTGCTGCAGACTGTTCTAATGCCCTCACCAATTAGTTGATATACAGTTGAAGTCGGAAGTTTACATACACTTAGGTTGGAGTCATTAAAACTAATTTTTCAACCACTCCACACATTTCTTGTTAACAAACTATAGTTTTGGCAAGTCGGTTAGGACATCTACTTTGTGCATGACACAAATACATTTTCCAACAATTGTTTACAGACAGATTATTTCACTTATAATTCACTGTATCACAGTTCCAGTGGGTCAGAAGTTCACATACACTAAGTTGACTGTGCCTTTAAACAGCTTGGAAAATGCCACAAAATGATGTCATGGCATTAGAAGCTTCTGATAGGCTAATTGACATCATTTGAGTCAATTGGAGGTGTACCTGTGGATGTATTTCAAGGCCTACCTTCAAACTCAGTGCCTCTTTGCTTGACATCATGGGAAAATCAAAAGAAATCAGCCAAGACCTCAGAAAAACAAATGTAGACCTCCACAAGTCTGGTTCATCCTTGGGAGCAATTTCCAAACGCCTAAAGGTACCACGTTCATCTGTACAAACAATAGTACGCAAGTATAAACACCATGGGACCACACAGCCGTCATACCGCTCAGGAAGGAGACGCGTTCTGTCTCCTAGAGATGAACGTACTCAGAACAACAGCAAAGGACCTTGTGAAGATGCTGGAGGAAACGGGTACAAAAGTATCTATATCCACAGTAAAACGAGTCCTATATCGACATAACCTGAAAGGCCGCTCAGCAAGGAAGAAGCCACTGCTCAAAGCCACCTTAAAAAAGCCAGACTACGGTTTGCAACTGCACATGGGGACAAAGATCATACTTTTTGGAGAAATGTCCTCTGGTCTGATGAAACAAAAATAGAACTGTTTGGCCA
>NC_059194.1:4978015-5010515 GCF_020615455.1 Coregonus clupeaformis
CCTCTGCCAAAGCCCAAGCCTAAACCTCCTCCCATCCCCAGCTACCTAGCCCAGCAGAAAGGACCCCTCCCGCCCCTTCCCCCAGCCATCCTGCCCCCCAGTGCCAAGTCCTCCCCCTCAACACCTCACACACACAGACCTGACCCCCCCAACAGACCCCCGCCCCCCCGCCCCCCTGCCCGCTCTCCAAACCCCAAATATCATTGGACGTGTTACAGAGAGGAGTCCAATCTGGCGCCACCTGGTGGACAGAAGTAACCCAGCAGGTAAGAACAGATCCTACTTCAACACAGAACCTCAACGTTTTTGTTAGGGTGTGTCCCAAATGGCACCCTTTTTCCTTTATATGGCACTAATTTTGACTCTTATTTTCTGTTCTAGATTCCAAAGCAACAGAAAAGTTATGGTTAATTATCAAAAGATCTGTTATTTTCACTCCATTTCATGATGTTCCACTTTCTTTTCTAGATCCCAAAACAAGATCTCAGGGAGGAGTTGAGGACCAACACTGGACCACTGAGCTCAGTGAGATAACTGGACATCTAACTGGACATCTCTTCTCTCTCTGTGAGCTGCATGTTTTTCCACGGTGTCCAAAGCAGACCATCACCATCAGCCTTTATGAAAAACATGACGCTGTGGGAGAGAGGAGGGCCACAGCTGTCCAAAATGGCACCCTAAAAGTACTGCACTATATAGGGAATAGGGTTCCATTTCAGATCTGTCCAGGGATGCCATCACTATAGAATGCTACTGTCTAGCCTGGTAGCCTTCTCTGTGGGCCCATCGCAGTATTTAGATTTAATTCTAACAACAAAGACAAATGAGTTGCTTGATTAAGAAACATCTCTGGCTACTAGGCTAGCTGCCAGTCTATGTCTTGCCTTACCACTTGAAACCAGGCGTCCTGTATACTGGACTTTTATCCACTGATTTAGTTATTGTGGATGGTACCTTATACCATGGTTTCACAGTATCATGTGTTGATATGCTGTTTCAGGTGTATTTATTTGCAAAGCTTCAGAGCAAAGAAACTAGTGTTTAAAGTCAATGTACTATATATGGTTTCTACAAGAGCATGAGCCTTAAGGGAATATTTTATATTAAGACAACGCCACTCATAGAATGATGCTTAATGCTTCTAGAATGTGAATAAACGATAGACTGGAATTATAAGGACACAGACGTGCATGTTGTTGTTATTACTGTGTATGTCTAAGATGAGGGACATCTTAAATGTTGCAGTAACTATTAGAAAATGATATATTGTTTTTGATATGACTTTGTGTTTTTCATTTTTTTCTGTATTGTACTGTTCTTGTTTTGTTCGGTGCTAAATTCAGGTCTTCTGACTGGATGGATGGATATTTGGACACATTGAAGGTTAATTGTTCCTGTATAACTACATACAGTATGTTATCCTTTGAAATGTGATGCATAGGACAGCGGAATCAACCCAGTTATAGTCAGGCCCCTAAAATCTATGTATATAAAATAATCTGGTTTCCGATGATTATTGTTGAAATTCACCATCCACAATCAGACCTATGCAAACAGTGTGCCTTCAGTTTGATTTGAAATAAACTGTTTAAAAAAAGGACTGAGAATTCTGATCTACAGTACACTATCTCTACATGTTGCCTTTTGCACTTGCTGAGAAACTACAGTAGTTAGAAATGGAATGAGAAGTGTCCTAGAATTATCTATAGATGGCAGTACTGTCCTAGAATGATCTATAGATGGCAGTACTGTCCTAGAATGATCTATAGATGGCAGTACTGTCCTAGAATGATCTATAGTTGGCAGTACTGTCCTACAATGATCTATAGATGGCAGTACTGTCCTATAAGGATCTATAGATGGCAATACTGTGGTACATACAGTCTATTTGGAAAGTATTCAGACCCCTTGACTTTTTCCACTTTTTTTGTTACATTAGACTTATTCTAAAATGTCAGAGTGACCATCGGGTTCTTGGTCACTTCCCTGATCAAGGCCCTTCTCCCCTGATTGCACAGTTTGGCCAGGCGGCCAGCTTAGGAAGAATCTTGGTGGTTCCATACTTCTTCCATTTAAGAATGATGGAGGCCACTGTGTTCTTGGGGACCTTCAATGCTGCAGAAATGTTTTGGTACCCTTCCCCAGATCTGTGCCTCGACACAATCCTGTCTCTGAGCTCTACGGACAATTCCTTTCACCTCTTGGCTTGGTTTTTGCTCTGACATGCACTGTCAACTGTAAGACCTTTTATAGACAGGTGTGTGCCTTTCCAAATCATGTCCAATCAATTGAATTTACTACAGGAGGACTCCAATCAAGTTGTAGAAACATCTCAAGGATGATCAATGGAAACAGGATGCACCTGAGCTCAGTTTCGAGTCTCATAGCAAAGGGTCTGTATACTTATGTAAATAAGGTATTTCCGTTAATTATTACGTTAATTATTATAAATACATTTGCAAAAATTTCAAAAAAACTGTTTTCGCTTTGTCATTATGGGGTATTGTGTGTGAGGGGAAAATAATATTTTATACATTTTAGAATAACGCTGTAACATAACAAAATGTGGATAAAGTAAAGGGGTCTGAATACTTTCCGAATGCCCTGTAAACTGCCTTTGTTGTCATCAGATCAGTTCTTCTCTCTACTGGCATGAATTGGCATTCCATTCAAAACATAATAAATATTGTTTTGGTTGTGGTAGTAACAATAAGGCCTAGATTCAATCCGTAGCGCGGAAGAACCACACTATAGCGCGATTGACATTTAAGAGCAATGTTCCCACGTTTGCAGAGACTGCAATCATGGTAAACGCTGCATATGTTGACAATCGAAATTACCTTTAAATTTTTATCACCCTATAACGCAGGATCTTCCTCGCTACGGATTGAATCTAGAGGAGGTTGGTGGCATCTTAATTGGGGAGGACAGGCTGGGAGCGGTATAAGTGGCATGGTATCAAATACATCAAACACATGTGTTCCGTCCTCCTCTCAGCAACCTCCACTCTAGCCCTAAGTAGGCCTATGTCTGTCTGTATGACTGGACCAGATCAGAAGACATGTCATGACTACCGGCTGTTGTTGTTGACTACTAGAATATGCCAGCCGAATATACAGACAGCTCATCCTCTTCTCCCTGTTCCTCCCTCCGCCTCCATCTTCCTCTTCTTCCTCTTCCACTCTCTCCAAACTCCTCCCACTTCCCCTTCTTTTTTCCATCCTCTCTCTTCTCTCCTGTCAGAAGCAGCTGACTCCTCTCAACTCCATTGATTGTCTTGTTGCTTCACGGCCTTACTTACCAATTGGGCAATGTTCCAGAAACTTCACTGTAAGAGCTATATACTTGAAGGGATTTAATTTGATCGCGTGTTGTTGACAATGTGGCTTTTAAAGGCAATGATCCCGCGTCCGCGGAGATTGCATTCACAGTAATCGCTGCAGATGTCGGCTCAATCGGAAATTGTCTTTAAAAGCTGCATTGTTGACAACCCGAGATCAGAATGAATCCCAGCCTAACTCCGTGGTTTTGGATAAACAAAACAAATGTTTTTAGCAAATGTTTATTTGCTCTTAATGATTGATTTCAGATCGATGGATAAAGCAGAGAGTTAAAAAGAGACCCCCTATAAGTTCACACCGAGGGCCTGAAAGGTTCCTGTCCTTTGGATCTTCACTGAGATGAAAGACAGATTTACTCCAATCAAAAGACCCTAAACATCAAGGCTAGACCCCCCTACCCCCACCACACACACACACATACACACACACACACACACACACACACACATGCACACACTCTCTATGGACTCTATGAGGTTGTGGATGTCTTCAGAGAGGGAAGTTTGAGGTGAAGGGGGGAGATATGGGTGACATAAGGGTGAGGTAGGGGTGCAGAGGGAGACGTTTGTTTATCTTAATTACCCTCCCTCCTGCACTGTGAGTTAATTATCGTTAGCGTGTTGTGAGCTGCACTGCGACCCCTGTGGCGCGTCATCCATTAGATATGATTGGCTGGAGGATGAAATGCACGCCGGTGACACCCCCGACTCCCCACACACAGTGGGGGAGAAGGAGGGGGAGGGGAGAAGGGGAGGCATGGAAAAGGGTTGATGGTCACAGTGATGAGCTCACCTGCTGACACCTCTACCAGCATGATCCCTGGTGGTATAATGAGCTAATCAAGCCTGGGTTGGTTTCTCCTGTAAATGCAGATTTTCTCTCACTATAGATCTATCCTTTCCCCTCTGAAACTCTCTCTCTCTCTTATGTCTTTCTGTCTATGCCCATGCCTTTCTGTATATTATACAACCGCTCTCCATCTCATGCTCTGCTATTCCAGGTGCTAGGCCAATCAATCAGCCATTTCAGATGACAACCTCCAGGTCACCATAAAGGAGTGTTGGATTTTTGCTATTTTAACTCAATGATGTTAGTCACTGCCTCTAATGTTATGCAAGACAGAGACAATATCACACTTCAGTTTAGTGCTATAGTTCCCTCAGGGGCTTCTATCATAGAGTACAGGTCCATACAGGACCTAGCCCAGGGGCCAGTGGAATGGAGGGTTAGCTTAGCATTAGCCCAGGGGCCAGTGGAATAGTATTGAACCTAGCTTAGCGATAGCCCAGGGGCTAGTGGAATGGAGGGTTAGCTTAGCATTAGCCCAGGGGCCAATGGAATAGTATTGAACCTAGACTAGCGATAGCCCAGGGGATAGTGGAATGGAGGGTTAAGTGTGTTAGCCTAGTGTTAGCCCAGGGGCTAGTGGAATGGAGGGTTAAGTGTGTTAGCCTAGTGTTAGCCCAGGGGCTAGTGGAAAGGAGGGTTAGGTATGTTAAGTGTTCCTGTGATTGAGGTTGGTGCCTCTGGATGAGAAAGGTCACCATCAATGATTAATGAGAGAGAAATGTCATATGGGAGAAAGGGAGTGGGGAGGAGGGAAGAGAGGGAGGGAGGCTGGGAGGGAGGCTGGGAGTGAGACCACCAACTCCTCTCCTCTCCCTCCACCTTCCCTTTCAACTCAATTCCTCCCTCTACTCCCCTGTTCCTGGGTAGCTGGGTCCACACTACATAGCTGGGTAGCTGGGTCCACACTACATAGCTGGGTAGCTGGGTCCACACTACATAGCTGGGTAGCTGGGTCCACACTACATAGCTGGGCAGCTGGGTCCCCACTACATAGCTGGGTAGCTGGGTCCACACTACATAGCTGGGTAGTTAGGTCCACACTACATAGCTGGGTCCACACTACATAGCTGGGTAGCTGGGTCCACACTACATAGCTGGGTAGCTGGGTCCACACTACATAGCTGGGCAGCTGGGTCCCCACTACATAGCTGGGTAGCTGGGTCCCCACTACATAGCTGGGTAGCTGGGTCCACACTACATAGCTGGGTAGCTGGGTCCCCACTACATAGCTGGGTAGCTGGGTCCACACTACATAGCTGGGTAGCTGGGTCCACACTACATAGCTGGGTAGCTGGGTCCACACTACATAGCTGGGTAGCTGGGTCCACACTACATAGCTGGGTAGCTGGGTCCCCACTACATAGCTGGGTAGCTGGGTCCCCACTACATAGCTGGGTAGCTGGGTCCACACTACATAGCTGGGTAGCTGGGTCCCCACTACATAGCTGGGTAGCTGGGTCCCCACTACATAGCTGGGTAGCTGGGTCCCCACTACATAGCTGGGTAGCTGGGTCCACACTACATAGCTGGGTAGCTGGGTCCCCACTACATAGCTGGGTAGCTGGGTCCACACTACATAGCTGGGTAGCTGGGTCCACACTACATAGCTGGGTAGCTGGGTCCACACTACATAGCTGGGTAGCTGGGTCCCCACTACATAGCTGGGTAGCTGGGTCCCCACTACATAGCTGGGTAGCTGGGTCCACACTACATAGCTGGGTAGCTGGGTCCCCACTACATAGCTGGTGAGTCCACATAAATCAGTGGTCATTAAGGACAGGACTCACATTCATATCATCACATTAGTAGTACTCAAATATGTGATGAGAGTTCAAAGCCAAGCTAAACCTTTAGCAGTAATTAGCACCCTCATATACTACCCTTTATTTGTTTTGTGTGTGCTATTTTCACAAGTATGTGGTGAATTTTCAAAACTCTTAGTTTTTTGATGCCTGCTGGACTGTTCCTTTACACGGTACCCAGTCCTGTTTATCTGTTTAGCCTTGGCCCAAACTTTATCGCCATTACCAGTTGTTGTCTTAGCTCTCTCGAATAACACCTGTGATTGCTTTATGCCTCTCTCCTATGTCAATATGCCTTGCCTATTGCTGTTCCAGTTAGTTCTTATTATACCATTTCACTGTAGAACCCCAAGTCCCTCTCAAACTGCCTCAAATAGTTCCTTTGTTCCACCCCCCATACACGCCGAGACCGGCTCAATTGGTGCCTCCAGTGATGCTATCTCTTTCATTGTTACCCAACGCTTAGGTTTACCTCCACTGTACTCATATCCTTCCATATAATTGTCTGTACATAATGCCCTGAATCTATTCTACAACGCCCGGAAATCTGCCCCCTTTATTCTCTGTACCCAACGCACTAGAAGTACAGTTCTTAAAGCCTTTAGCCGTATCCTTATTCTAGTCCTCCTCTGTTCCTCTGGTGATGTAGAGGCTAACCCAGGCCCTGCAGCCCCCAGTATCACTCCTACTCCCCAGGAGCTAAGAACTAAGAACAGATATTGTCCCTGGTTCTCTTCAGACTTGACTGCCCTTGACTAGCACAAAAACATCCTGTGGTGTACTGCATTAGCATTGAATAGCCCCCGCGATATGCAACTTTTCAGGGAATAGCCCCCCCCCCCACCCCCCCTACAAATCATCTGGGATAGACAATCTGGACCCTTTCTTTCTAAAATTAGCCGCCGAAATTGTCGCAACCTCTATTACTAGCCTGTTCAACCTCTCTTTCGTAACGTCTGAGATCCCCAGAGATTGGAAAGCTGCCGCGGTCTTCCCCCTCTTCAAAGGGGGTGACACTCTAGATCCAAACTGTTACAGACCTATATCCATCCTGCCCTGCCTTTCTAAAGTTTTTGAAAGCCAAGTTAACAAACAGATCACCGACCATTTCGAATCCCAACGTACCTTCTCCGCTATGCAATCCGGTTTCCGAGCTGGTCATGGGTGCACCTCAGCCACGCTCAAGGTCCTAAACAATATTATAACCGCAATCGATAATAGACAGTACTGTGCAGCCGTCTTCATCGACCTAGCCAAGGCTTTCGACTCTGTCAACCACCGCATTCTTATTGGCAGACTAAATAGCCTTGGTTTCTCAAATGACTGCCTCGCCTGGTTCACCAACTACTTCTCAGATAGAGTTCAATGTGTCAAATCGGAGGGCCTGTTGTCTGGACCTATGGCAGTCTCTATGGGGGTACCACAGGGTTCAATTCTTGGGCCGACTCTTTTCTCCGTGTATATCAATGATGTCGCTCTTGCTGCTGGTGACTCTCAGATCCACCTCTACGCAGACGACACCATTTTGTATACATCTGGCCCTTCATTGGACACTGTGTTAACAAACCTCCAAACGAGCTTCAATGCCATACAACACTCCTTCAGTAGCCTCCAACTGCTCTTAAACACTAGTAAAACTAAATGCATGCTCTTCAATCGAACGCTGCTGGCACCCACCCACCCGACTAGAATCACTACTCTCGACGGGTCTGACCTAGAGTATGTGGACAACTACAAATACCTAGGTGTCTGGTTAGACTGTAAACTCTCCTTCCAGAATCACATTAAGTATCTCCAATCCAAAGTTAAATCTAGAATCGGCTTCCTATTTCGCAACAAAGCCTCCTTCACTCATGCTGCCAAACATGCCCTAGTAAAACTGATTATCCTACCGATCCTTGACTTCGGCGATGTCATTTACAAAATAGCCTCCAACACTCTACTCAGCAAATTGGATTTAGTCTATCACAGTGCCATCCGTTTTGTCACCAAAGCCCAAATACTACCCACCACTGTGACCTGTACGCTCTTGTTGGCTGGTCCTCACTACATATTTGTCGCCAAACCCACTGGCTCCAGGCCATCTATAAATCACTGCTAGGCAAATCCCGCCTTATCTTAGCTCACTGGTCACCATAGCAACACCCATCCGTAGTATGCGCTCCAGCAGGTATATCTCACTGGTCATCCCCAAAGCCAACACCTCCTTTGGCTGCCATTCCTTCCAGTTCTCTGCTGCCAATGACTGGAACGAATAGCAAAAATCTCTGAAGCTGGAGACTCTTATGTCCCTCACTAACTTTAAGCATCAGTTGTCAGAGCACCTTACCGATCACTGCACCTGTACACAGCCCATCTGAAATTAGCCCACCCAACTACCTCATCCCCATATTGTTATTTTTTTTGCTCATTTGCACCCCAGTATCTCTATTTGCACATCATCTCTTGCACATCTATCATTCCAGTGTTAATACTAATTGTAATTATTTTGCACTATGGCCTATTTATTGCCTTACCTCCATAACTTGCTACATTTGCACACACTGTATATATATTTTCTGTTGTATTTTTTGACTTTATGTTTTGTTTTACCCCATATGTAACTCTGTTGTTTTTATTGCACTGCTTTGCTTTATCTTGGCCAGGTCGCAGTTGTAAATGAGAACTTGTTCTCAACTGACTTACCTGGTTAAATAAAGGTGAAAAAAATTTCCAAACTGGTAACACTTGTAACGCAGCCAGTCTTCCATTCAAAACCTTTAATTGTGCATTCATTTTGTTTGTAGACATCTTTCACCAAACAACCAATGATCCAAAATATAAGTTTAATGTGAAATATAATGAGTACATTGGTTTAATCACCAAAACACAACATAATGATATCTTCTCCATTTAGTTATATAAATAACCAGTTAATCCAATAGCAAAAAAATGCAAGATACATGTCTAAAAATTCCCCTTTGAAACTTCAGCATCTGTTTGTCAGACCATGAGACATCCCGTAAATCGGTTTTCTCAAGTCTGTAGCATCCGAACCGTTTGGCCTACAAACCTATGGAAAGATGAGACTCACGAACACTATGGTGTTGTCCGTTTTGCTCTACCACCCCCACAAGCGTCTTGGGACTCGTCTGAAGTCGGTACAGCCAATCTGCCAACTTCTGTCTGTAGCGTCCGAACAGTCACCAATATGACCCCTCTGTGTAAAGGTGAGACTCTCACAAACACGTACATGTAACATATTTACATACACTACATTACCAAAAGTATGTGGACACCTTCTCGTCGAACATCTCATTCCAAAATCAATGGCATTAATAGGGAGTTTCCCCCTTTGCTGCTATAACAGCCTCCACTCTTCTGGGAAGGCTTTCCACTAGATGTTGGAACATTGTTGCAGGGACTTGCTTCCATTCAGCCTCAAGAGCATTAGTGAGGTCGGGCACTGATGTTGGGCGATCAGGCCTGGCTCGCAGTCGGCGTTCCAATTCATCCCAAAGATGTTCGATGGGGTTGAGGTCAGGGCTCTGTGCAGGCCAATCAAGTTCTTCCACACTGATCTCGACAAACCATTTCTGTATGGACCTCACTTTGTGCACGGGGGCATTGTTATGCTGAAACAGGAAAAAGATATCCAGGAGTGTACCTGGCGCCGACGAAGATGGCGGCCTCGCGACTAGCTCTTAGGAAACTTTGCAGTATTTTGTTTTTTATGTATTATTTTTTACATTATTAGCTCAGAAAGTGTTTTGCATCATTACATAAAGCATCAAGTTCCTTGGCGTACACATCACCGACAAACTGAAATGGTCCACCCACGCAGACAGTGTGATGAAGAATATGTTGTGTAACTGTTAGATATTACTGCACTGTCGGAGCTAGAAGCACAAGCATTTCGCTACACCCGCTATAACATCTGCTAAACACGTGTATGTGACAAATACAATTTGATTTGATTTTATCTGAAAGGGTCTTCCCCAAACTGTTGCCACAAAGTTGGAAGCACAGAATCGTCTAGAATGTCATTGTATGCTGTAGCGTTAAGATTTCCCTTCACTGGAACTAAGGGGCCTAGCCCGAAACATGAAAAACAGCACAAGACCATTACTCCTCCCCCAACAAACTTTACAGTTGGCACTGTGCATTCAGGCAGGTAGCGTTCTCCTGGCATCCGCCAAAGCCAGATTCGTACATCGGACTGCCAGATGGTGAAGCGTGATTCATCACTCCAGAGAACGTGTTTCCACTGCTCCAGAGTCCAATGGCGGCAAGTTTTACAGCACTCCAGCCGATACTTGGCATTGCCCATGGTGATCTTAGGCTTGTGTGCGGCTGCTCGGCCATGGAAACCCATTTCATGAAGCTCCCGACAAACAGTTATTGTGCTGACGTTGCTTCCAGAGGCAGTTTGGAACTCGGTAGTGAGTGTTGCAACCGAGGACAGACGATTTTTACGCGCTACGCGCTTCAGCACTCGGCAGTCCTGTTCTGTGTGCTTGTGTGGCCTACCACTTCCCGGCTGAGCCGTTGTTGCTTGTGCAGAAATTTGACTGACTTGTTGGAAAGGTAGCATGTGGAAAGTCACTGTGCTCTTCAGTACGGGCCATTCTACTGCCAATGTTTGTCTTTGGAGATTGCATGGCTGTGTGCTCGATTTTATACACCTGTCAGCAACAGGTGTGGCTGAAATAGCTGAATCCACTCATTTGAAGGGGTGTCCACATACTTTTGTATATATAGTATATGTAACATTTACAGTGTGAAACAGTGTATGATAGTTTATAATGAAGTAGTACTTTAGTTAAGTCAATTTTTCATAGGGGAAGCTTTAGTGTAGCTTAACTTCTTTCAGTGTGAAGTAATTGGTAGCTTGGTAAACTATTATTTCAGAGCTTACCCAACACAGGTTATAATGGCCCCTAAATGCCAACAGTAAGGGGTCCATCCAGAGTGTGTGTGTGTGTGTGTGTGTGTGTGTGTGTGTGTGTGTGTGTGTGTGTGTGTGTGTGTGTGGTGGTCATTAGTTCTGTAGGCAGCTGTGTTCTGTCCCAGGGTTGCTGACCCCCCATCCACTCCATTTTCCATACCTCCCTATCCTAGTAACATCATCCACTGACCATGTCCTAGCAACATCATCCCCTGACCATATCCTAGCATCATCATCCACTGACCATATCCTGCCAACATCATCCACTGACCATGTCCTAGCAACATCATCCCCTGACCATATCCTAGCAACATCATCCACTGACCATATCCTAGCAACATCATCCACTGACCATGTCCTAGCAACATCATCCACTAACCATATCCTAGCAACATCATCCACTGACCATATCCTAGCAACATCATCCACTGACCATGTCCTAGCAACATCATCCCCTGACAATGTCCTAGCAACATCATCCCCTGACCATGTCCTAGCAACATCATCCCCTGACCATGTCCTAGCAACATCATCCCCTGACCATGTCCTAGCAACATCATCCCCTGACCATGTCCTAGCAACATCATCCCCTGACCATGACCTAGCAACATCATCCACTGACCATATCCTAGCAACATCATCCCCTGACCATGTCCTAGCAACATCATCCCCTGACCATGTCCTAGCAACATCATCCCCTGACCATGTCCTAGCAACATCATCCCCTGACCATGACCTAGCAACATCATCCCCTGACCATGTCCTAGCAACATCATCCCCTGACCATGTCCTAGCAACATCATCCCCTGACCATATCCTGGCAACATCATCCAGTGACCATATCCTAGCAACATCATCCCCTGACCATGTCCTAGCAACATCATCCCCTGACCATGACCTAGCAACATCATCCCCTGACCATGACCTAGCAACATCATCCCCTGACCATGTCCTAGCAACATCATCCCCTGACCATATCCTGGCAACATCATCCCCTGACCATGTCCTAGCAACATCATCCCCTGACCATGTCCTAGCAACATCATCCTCTGACCATATCCTGGCAACATCATCCAGTGACCAGTGGTTACTGTTATAGTAATTATGTGGAGTACTGCCTGCACTGATGTCCTGGTGTCTTTGATGGTCAGACTCTTTCATCCTTGGTCCAACTAATTTAATAGGACAAAACATGTAAATGTCACATAAATAAAGCACAGGAGCAATATTATATATCACTTTATTGTAAACAACCTTTTTTCCAAGCACATATCATTACAAAACCACCTCAAATAGGAGAATAAAACACTGATACCTGTAACAGTAACATCAAATACTGTTCAATAGCATACAGAAATGCACTTACTGGTTTCTAAAGGCTATTTATTTTCCTTTGATGTTGCAAATCAAATCATTTCAGGCTTATGTACAGTTTATATTTTGTAACTCTTTGTGGAATTTACAAAGGACATTACTGTTGGTAATTTCTTCAAGGATAAGTAGAATACCTCCAAAACATATATGTACAGTGCATTCGGAAAGTATTCAGACCACTTAACTTTTTCCACATTTTGTTACGTTACAGCTTATTCTAAAATTGATTAAATAGTTTTTTCCCTCATCAATCTACACACAATACCCCATAATGACAAAGCAAAAACAGGTTTTTAGAAATGTTTGCAAATGTATCAAATAAAAAAACGGAAATAACATTTACATAAGTATTCAGACCCTTTACTCAGTACTTTGTTGAAGCACCTTTGGCAGCGATTACAGCCTCAAGTCTTCTTGGGTATGACGCTACAAGCTTGGCACACCTGTATTTGGGGAGTTTCTCCCATTCTTCTCTGCAGATCCTCTCAAGTTCTGTCAGGTTGGATGGGGAGCGTTGCTACACAGCTATTTTCAGGTCTCTCCAGAGATGTTGGATCGGGTTCAAGTCCGGGCTCTAGCTGGGCCACTCAAGGACATTCAGAGACTTGTCCTGAAGCCACTCCTGCGTTGTCTTGGCTGTGTGCTTAGGGTCATTGTCCTGTTGGAAGGTGAACCTCCGTTCATCTTTCCCTCGATCCTGACTAGTCTCCCAGTACCTGCCGTTGAAAAACATCTCCACAGCATGATGCTGCCACCACCATGCTTCAACGTAGGGATGGTGCCAGGTTTCCTCCAGATATGACGCTTGGCATTCAGGCCATAGAGTTCAATCTTGGTTTCATCAGACCAGAGAATCTTGTTTCTCATGGTCTGAGAGTCCTTTAGGTGCCTTTTAGCAAACTCCAAGCGGGCTGTCATATGCCTTTTACTGAGGAGTGGCTTCCGTCTGGCCACCACCATAAATACCTTATTGGTGGAGTGCTGCAGGGATGGTTGTCCTTCTGGAAAGTTCTCCCATCTTCACAGAGGAACTCTAGAGCTCTGTCAGAACCATCGGGTTCTTGGTCACCTCCCTGACCAAGGCCCTTCTCCCCTGATTGCTCAGTTTGGCTGGGCGGCCAGCTCTAGGAAGAGTCTTGGTGGTTCCAAACTTCTTCCATTTAAGAATGATGGAGGCCACTGTGTTCTTGGGGACCTTCTATCGCTGCAGAAATGTTTTGGTACCCTTCCCTAGATCTGTGCCTCGACACAATCCTGTCTCGGAGCTCTACGGACAATTCATTTGACCTCATGGCTTGGTCTTTGCTCTGACATGCACTGTCAACTGTGGGACCTTATATAGACAGGTGTGTGCCTTTCCAAATTAGGTCTAATCAAATGAATTTACCACAGGTGGACTCCAATCAAGTTGTAGAAACATCTCAAAGATGATCAATGGAAAGAGGATGCACTGGAGCTCCGTTTTTAATTTTTAACACATTTGTAAATAGTCATTATGGGGTATTGTGTGTAGATTGATGAGGAAAAAATGGTATACGGTATATATATACTGAACAAAAATATAAACGCAACATGCAACAATTTCAATGATTTTACTGAGTTACAGTTCAAATAAGAAAATCAATCAATTGAAATCGATCCCACAGGTGAAAAAGCGGGATGTGGAGGTCCTGGGCTGGCACGGTTACACGTGGTCTGCGGTTGTGAAGCCGGTTGGACGTACTGCCAAATTCTCTTATGGTAGAGAAATGAACATGAACGATTCTCTGGCAACAGCTCTGATGGACATTCCTGCAGTCAGCATGCCAATTGCACGCTCCTTCAAAACTTGAGACATCTGTGGCATTGTGTTGTGTGACAAAACTACACATTTTAGAGTGGCCTTTTATTGTCCCCAGCACAAGGTGCACCTGTGTAATGATCCTGCTGTTTACTCAGCTTCTTGATATGCCACACCTGTCAGGTGGATGGATTATCTTGTCAAAGGAGAAATGCTCACTTGCAGGGATGTAAACAAATTTGTGCACAAAATTGGAGCGAAATAAGCTTTTTGTGCGTGTGGAACATTTCTGGGATCTTTTATTTCAGCTCATGAAACATGGGACCAACACTTTACATGTTGCGTTTATATATTTGTTCAGTATATATATATATATATATATAAATAAACACATCTACAGTTAAATATAACAAAGTATTTATTTTACAATAGTCACCATAACAACAATAACCAATGTATCCCATCAAGCAATATCATAAACACAGTTGAATGAATACCAACCATTGTCACCTGTGTTGTCTCCTGTGTTGTCTCCTGTGTTGACTCCTGTGTTGTCTCCTGTGTTGTCTCCTGTGTTGTCTCCTGTGTTGTCTCCTGTGTTGACTCCTTTGTTGTCTCCTGTGTTATCTCCTGTGTTGTCTCCTGTGTTGTCTCCCGTGTTGTCTCCTGTGTTGACTCCTTTGTTGACCGATCTTCAGTCCAGTGAGGTATAATCAAATGTCAGTCTGTTACAGCTGCTGATATAGTCTGTCACTGTGTGTGTTGTTTGAAGGTTGTTTGAACGCTGTGGCGCTAACTGAGAGGAAGAGAAAGGGGAGGCTTACTGGCTGATCTCGATGCTAAATAGTGTATCAGGCATCGTTGAGGCAGTGTCCAAATACTCTCAAACAACCTTTTGCTTAAAAGTCACTGGTGGTGGTGGGTAACACAATTTGTTCACACAAAAAACACAAAAGACAGACAGATACACAAAGTTCAAGGGGTAGACAAGGACAGATGTAGCTGAGTATTGAGTAGCCTATTAGAACCCGTCCAGTTCGTCTGTGTGTGTATGCTCTCCTCTTCTCGCTTCCTTCGCTTCCTTCCCTCACTTCCTCTCTTCACTTCCTCCCCTCGGCTGGTGCTCCCTCCTGGTGCTCCCAGGGTATGGGATCATTCTCCTCTGTCATTGAGCCTGTCTCTCTCTCATGCCAGAACTGCTCCACATCCAGCAGCACGATCCCATCCCGGGGGCTCTCTCCCTCCGCCTCCGCCTCCTCCACCCCTCCCTGCTCCGTCTGGGGCTGGGGATCAACTCTAGTCCCCTGGCTAGGGATGGGGCCTAGGCTTCCGTCTCCTCCCCGCGGCTGGCCTGAGGTCTCCGGTCGTGGGCAGGGGGACTGGGGGGCGGTGGGTGCGTGGGGGCCGGGTTTGGGGTTGGACAGGGTGTGTTTACGAAGAGTAAGGCGCCTCCACAGACCCCTGTACCCCTCTCTGAACTCCTCAGACAGAGAGAGGACGATGAGGGGGTTCACCAGGGAGAGACAGAAGGTGAGGAGCAGGGCGGAGAGGGAAAGGAGGAGAGGGGGAGAGAAGACGACAAAGGGTCCTTCCTCTCCCGGTCCCTGTGCCTCTCGCTCTGCAGCGTGCCGCTCCCACACCCAGACCACCCACTGCGGCAGCCACAGCATCGCCATGGCTACCGTCAGACTGAACAGCATCAGCGTGAGCTTCCTGGATCTGATCTGCGTTCGGAGGTTCTGGGTCTTACTACAGCGGCGCTGGCACCGCCTATACGCCCGCCAGAAATACAGCAGGGCGAAAATCAAAGGGGCGCAGAACACACCCAGGGGGTATGCCTTGACGTAGACCGACATGAAGTCCCGCGCCTCGGGGGGAACCACCTGCACACACACCAGCCCCCGGGTCTCTCTCTGCAGTGAGGAGAACAGCCAGGTAGGGATGGGGGCAGAGCAAGCAGACAGCCAGAGGAACCACATCACCAATAGGATGGAGCGTAGACTGATGCTGACCTGTTTAGTTGGGTTTGAGACGTAACGGTAACAAGCCTTAGCCATCACCGCTACGGTAAAACTCTTCGCAGCCATGCAGCTCTGCAGGAACCAATCACAGGTCTTGCACACCGTCCAGCCAAGCGTCCAGGTGGGTTTGGAGAAGGCAGCAGCGCGGAATGGAAGGGCGAACGCCAGGACAAGGCCGTCGGCAAACATCAGGTTGAGGATGAGAGCGTTGATGAGGGAGAGTTTCCCACGGTGGGCGTTGGAGATCAGGATGCCCATGGCTGTGAGGGTACTGGCCAGCCCCAGGACACAGACCACCCCCAGGATGACAGGCACGAGGACACGCAGCTCGCCTGGATCCAGGTGCTGGTAGGAACCATGCTCGATGAATGAAGGACGAAGTCGGTCCACAGTCGAGCTGTTAGCAGCGGTTATGTTCACCCCTGGCAGTTTATCCATCTCAGAAGAAAAGTACTTAGACTTGCCTTTTTATATAGAGAACAGTATATTGAAAGCCGACTTAATACAAGAAGCCTAGACTGATGGAAAGGAAAACTGCTGGAAAAATAGTATTGCGAGAAAAATATTTTAAAAGATTAGACAACAAACAGGTGAATGGATCAATCTCGATCTAAAACTCAACTCCTGATTGTAGTCTAATCCGCTTATCAAAAATGGATTTGCTTCCAGACACTCCTGTCCTGTCTGTTTGTCTCCTGACGGGTTTATCGCTGTTATAAAGGCGGCAGTTTGATTGACAGTTGCCATCCCCAGCTGACTAAATTGCGCGAAACTCGTGGGGCCAATTAGAACGCTGTCAATTTTTCCAACCGTCCTCAACAGGCACTGCTCTGCACGACGAAGGCATTTAGTCCCCAGTGCAGCAAATTAAACACGACTTTCTAATTTGGAGAGACAGCAGGCAGGTTTGACACTATGAATTAGTAATCTCTGTTTTGCCTCGGACTATTAGAAGACCAAGGGCCATTGTGAATAATAAACCCAATAGGTCATATCCATGTATAGGCCTTTACTCTGTCTAAGGCTATGGCTTACATAATATTTCCTCAAAATGTATCAACGAGTTATTATTTCTTCAAAATGCCTTAATCTGTCGACTCAGAATAATCATTTCTCTTTTGGGAATAGCCTGAAAATAAAGATTTGTGTCCCCTAAATTAGTTTAATGTGCTTATTTGCAACAACAAAAAAATAACTTACTCTAAATGTATGTTTATCATTATGATTATGATTTACATTATAGGATAGGACAACATCACATGAGGAAGACATGTTTATGCCTTGCGTAAGATCTTGGTTTGTCTTTTGTCCAGATGAGGGCGCTCTTCATCTTTCAAACACCACTACCACTACTTCTACAGTGAACAGTTCTATGAACAATGAACACAATGGAAAATACACCTATACATTTGTTGAATTATCTATTAACACTACAAAAAAAGACAGAAACCGCGTGCATAAACTTGCACAAACTTTTTTATTCAAAAGAATTCCAGTAAGCGTGAAGACTGCATGGTAAATTAATTTCATTACATTCTGAGTTATACAAACTGTTTGTTTCAAAATTTCACAACTGAATTTGTTTAGAAGACATTAGGAATCAGGTTACCTCCCAAATGGCACCATATTCCCTATAAAGTGCACTACTTTTGACCACAGCCCTATGGGCCTTGGTCAAAAGTAGTGCACTATGAAGGGAATAGGTTGCCATTTGGGATGAACAGATAGCTAAAAGTCCCTGATATCGTTGAGCCCTCATCACTGGTTGTTAGGCTTGAAGTCATGATACCATCCTCTCTGGTTGGACACTGCAGCTATAAGTTGTCTGTAGGCACATATCTAGGATCAGCTTCCCCTTCCCCAATTCTAACCTTACCTTAGAGGGGAAAACACAAAACTGACCTAAGATCAGCATCTAGGGGCAACTTCATCCTACCCCTGGTTACAGAAGATAAACATAGGCAGACACAGCCATGGAGAACTTCTGTGGATATATTCGGAGTAGGGCCCAGAGGTGTTCCTCACTGTGTGATCTGACTTGGGAAAACTCTGGGCCCTGTTTATGAGACACAGAACCGGCTGTCTTTTACTGTGTGACCATAGCTGCGGGAAGTAGTTTGGGGGTGGGGGTGCTGCGATGATAATTTTTAGTGTCTTGTCTTTTAGCTGGTTATATTAATACACTGCATGGTCAGACTACTGCGGAGTGGTCAAAACAGGGATATGCATGAACATCCCATAAATTATAGATGTGCAGTCCGTTGCTAAAATGAAGTTATAAAGTAAACTCGATGAATTCCAGTACTTCTAACTGGGAACTTAAATTTGCTTCTCTTTTTTCCCCTATGTCAATATTTTGGGGTAAAAAACATTCACCCATCCTCCCCTCCCTCCCCATCCTCCCCTCCCTCCCCATCCTCCCCTCCCTCCCCATCCTCCCCATTCTCCCCTCCCTCCCCTCCTTCCCCATCCTCCCTCCCTCCCCATCCTCCCTCCCTCCCCTCCCTCCCCATCCTCCCTTCTCTCCCCATCCTCCCCTCCCTCCCCACCCTCCATCAACCCTGCATACCAAAAAGAAGGCACCACAGCTTCAAAAACAGAATCATTGACAAGAAAAAGAGACTCACAGAAAAAAACATCATTAAATAAAATAAAAACATTGATCTGGCCTCAGAGGCCTCATCATATCATTCACATTATTAAAGACAGTCTCATGTCAGAGACAGGCCGAAACATCCACACTGTCAGACTGTATTCGTCCCAATATCCACAGCATACTATCTAAGACATTGGTTTACAGTCAGTAGTATGCAAGTGAGGATTCTGTGAGACAGACCCGTTTCAGTGCTATAATGAAGGTTCAGTTAGTTGTCTAACAGTCATGTCCATGTCCAGTGGCCTCCTGTCTAAACCTCCAGATGGTACGGGAAAGATCTGGCCTAATGGCTGGAGAGGACAGGAGGACAGACGGTTGGAGATACTTCTTTAGCCTCCATAAAGGTCTGTGTTCTCTCCATAGTCTCCTGTCTCATCTTGTAACCGAAACAAAATGGCACCTGGCCAGACAGCATGTTCTGCTTCGTCTCAGTTAATCTCAGTTCATGTGTGACTCCAGTCTAGTCCAGTCCAGTCTTACTCTGGTTGCATCACAACGCTCCAGTGCTCCTTCACGTGTCATCCAAATGAATAAATAAAACAGTTAACTGAAGGCAATGGAGAGGCTTGTGCAGGCCAGAGCAGGCGGCTAGTTTCATTCCACTCAGGACTAGAAGAACCATCTGTCTCCATCCTAACTTTATCCAGGCTGAACATTGACACATTCGGAGCGGGAATTCTCAAGTTTGTTCTAGAAATTCCTATTCCAGGAATTCCAGCATTCCCTCCAGCCATATCAGACTCACAGCAACAAGGCAAGAGGAGAGGAGGAGGAACGCTTAGTGAAGAGGTAAACAAACATCCATCTCTCTTTCTCTCTCTTTTCCTCCATCCCTCTCCTCCTCTGTCTCTCTAACTCCACTCCACCCCTCTCCTCTGTCTCTCTAACTCCCCTCCACCCCTCTCCTCTGTCTCTCTAACTCCCCTCCACCCCTCTCCTCTGTCTCTCTAACTCCCCTCCACCCCTCTCCTCTGTCTCTCTAACTCCCCTCCACCCCTCTCTTCTGTCTCTCTAACTCCCCTCCATCCCCTCTCTTCTGTCTCTCTAACTCCCCTCCACCCCTCTCCTCTGTCTCTCTAACTCCCCTCCACCCCTCTCCTCTGTCTCTCTAACTCCCCTCCACCCCTCTCCTCTGTCTCTCTAACTCCCCTCCACCCCTCTCCTCTGTCTCTCTAACTCCCCTCCACCCCTCTCCTCTGTCTCTCTAACTCCCCTCCACCCCTCTCCTCTGTCTCTCTAACTCCCCTCCATCCCTCTCTTCTTGTCTCTCTAACTCCCCTCCATCCCTCTCCTCTGTCTCTCTAACTCCCCTCCACCCCTCCTCTGTCTCTCTAACTCCCCTCCACCCCTCTCTTCTGTCTCTCTAACTCCCCTCCACCCCTCTCCTCTGTCTCTAACTCCACTCCACCCCCCCCTCTGTCTCTCTAACTCCCCTCCACCCCTCTCCTCTGTCTCTCTAACTCCCCTCCACCCTCTCTTCTGTCTCTCTAACTCCACTCCACCCCTCTCTTCTGTCTCTCTAACTCCCCTCCACCCCTCTCCTCTGTCTCTCTAACTCCACTCCACCCCTCTCCTCTGTCTCTCTAACTCCCCTCCACCCCTCTCCTCTGTCTCTCTAACTCCCCTCCACCCCTCTCCTCTGTCTCTCTAACTCCCCTCCACCCCCTCTGTCTCTCTAACTCCCCTCCACCCCTCCCCTCTGTCTCTCTAACTCCCTCCACCCTCTCTTCTGTCTCTCTAACTCCCCTCCACCCCTCTCCTCTGTCTCTCTAACTCCCCTCCACCTCTCTCCTCTGTCTCTCTAACTCCACTCCACCCCCTCTCCTCTGTCTCTCTAACTCCCCTCCATCCCTCTCCTCTGTCTCTCTAACTCCCCTCCACCCCTCTCTTCTGTCTCTCTAACTCCCCTCCACCCCTCTCCTCTGTCTCTCTAACTCCCCTCCACCCCTCTCCTCTGTCTCTCTAACTCCCCTCCATCCTCCCAGTCTCTCCCTCCATCTCTCCCCCTGCGTGGGGTCAGGGGTCAGAGGTTAGCTGACCCCTAGGTGACCTTGTCCTGGAAGATGTAGAGGTTGTTACTGGCTGCCACAGCGATGATGTTTTCCTGTGGGTGCCAGGCGGAGTGGAGGATCTTCTTACTGAAGTCCAGACTGTCAACAGTGACCTCGTCTTTACGACGCTTCCCTCCCACACACACCTAGAGAGGAGAGGAGAGGAGAGGAGAGGAGAGGAGAGGAGAGGAGAGGAGAGGAGAGGAGAGGAGAGGAGAGGAGAGGAGGAGGGGGAGAGGAGAGGAGAGGGAGAGGAGAGGAGAGGAGAGGAGAGGGAGAGGAGGAGAGGAGAGGAGAGGAGGGAGAGGAGAGGAGAGTTGAGGAGAAGAGGGAGGGGAGGAGAGAGGAGAGGAGAGGTGAGGAGAGGAGAGGAGAGGGAGAGGAGAGGAGGGGAGAGGAGAGGGAGAGGAGAGGAGAGGAGAGGTGAGGCTTCATGAGCACATCCTTGCACACACAGTATTTCCTCCTCTTCAGTTTCACCCAAATAAATCCTAACATTGGATATTTGCCAATCTTACACAAATCCATTAAAACATAACATTTCACTCTCCTCTATCTTTCCCCTCTATCTCTCTCTACCCAATAACCATACAAAGACTTACAAAATATCCTGTATAGATTTTTATTTTTATTTTTTACATACCATGAACCCAAAATAAAAGAGTTTTGGCACATATTTAATATGTAACTGTAAAGTGTTACAGTATTACCTTGCGTGGTTTGAGGATGGCCCGGGGTTTGCTGTTCTCTCTGGAAGCCTCCAGGGTCACATCTTTCTTGGTGTTCCGATCAAACATCCGGAAGAAATTATTATACGACCCCGTCATTATGACACTGGAGAGAGACAATAGGAGATTGATTGACACACACACACACACACACACACACACACACACACACACACACACACACACACACACACACACACACACACACACACACACACACACACACACACACACACACACTTACACTCACACTCACACACATAAGATCACACTCACCTGTCTGACCCATTCCAGACACACTCAAACTTGTCGAAGATGCAGTCGTTCTCATACAGAGAACACAGCTTACCCCTCAGGTAGTCATGGACCTGGAGACAAACAACAAGATCACTATTGTTACAATATCACTGATATGAACGATGAACGATGAAACTGCAGAGCAAGATGTTTAGATAAATCAAATCAAATGCCATAGACTACAGCCCTATCACTCATCCCAATCATACCCCCTGTCTTCCCCACCAATTACCCCAGGGAAGACTTATTGAACCCTGGATTCATTTGTAAGACTGATACTGACTGTTAATAAACCCCCCACATTGACCCACAGTGACAGGTGACCCCAGGTCTACGCTATCTGGTCACAGACAGCCATACTGGGAAGGTCAGATCCTGTCAGGCGCAGAGTGATCGTGTCATCAGTCAGGCGCGGGATGATCATGTCATCATTAAGCATGTCTAGGGTGTGAAGTAATCAAAAGTCAATCAATAGTCACACACACACGACCACACGCATGGCAACACACACACACAGCATAGACTACCTGGTATGTCTGGACCGGTCTGGTCTCCATGTTGAGGTCCCAGACCTTGACTGTCAGGTAGTCCCGTGTCATCAGGAAGCGCCCGCTATGACTAAACTTGATGTCTGAGATGGAAGAGATTATCTCGGAGAAAAATGAACGAGTGGAGGGGTCCTCTGGCTCCTCAAAGACTGCGAGAGGGAGGGAGGGAGGGAGGGAGGGAGGAGATGAACAGTTACACCACAGTAATAACAAGCTATGCATCGATGAGTCTGTTATCAAACCAGCTTTCATTAATTTAATAAATTCTCTGTCTGCTTGGTGAGTGTATGTGTTCCTGCCTCCTTGCTATGCTGACACAGGGAGAACAGCTCTGTGTGCCAGTGGGGAGTCTAACGAGAGATGAGAAACAAGGGGACAAAGGGATGAGGGAGGGAGAAAAGAAAACAAATCAAAGTCACGGCGCTGGGCCTACTGGAGTCCTGCTGGAGTACTGCTGGATCATCACAGAGAGGTGTGTGTGTCTGTCTGTGTGTCTCTGTGTGTGTGTGTGTCTGTCTGTGTGTCTGTGTCTGTGTGTGTCTGTCTGTGTGAGCGTGTGTGTATCACACATTTGAAAGTGTTCACCTGCCATGCCCCTCTGTTCTGCTCCTGCTGTGGGGGTTTATAATAGTGTCCCGGGGGGGGGAGCCACTCTCTCTCTCTCTCTCTCTCTCTCTCTCTCTCTCTCTCTCTCTCTCTCTCTCTCTCTCTCTCACATTAACAGTAATCATTACACTCACAAAAGTTCCAAAAGAATAAAGACAATTCAAATGTAATAGTAAGTCAATATACAGTGTTATAATGATGTGCAAATAGTTAAAGTACAAAAAGGAAAATAAATAAACATAAATATAGGTTGTATTTACAATGGTGTTTGTTTTTCACTGGTCGACATTTTCTTGTGGCAACAGGTCACAAATCTTGCTGGATTTTGATAATTAGCGGGTATCTGCCTAATTCTGCTCTGCATGCATTATTTGGTGTTTTACGTTGTACACAGAGGATATTTTTGCAGAATTCTGCATGCAGAGTCTCAATTTGGTGTTTGTCCCATTTTGTGAATTCTTGGTTGGTGAACGGACCCCAGACCTCACAACCATAAAGGGCAATGGGTTCTATAGCTGATTCAAGTATTTTTAGCCAGATCCTAATTGGTATGTCAAATTTTATGTTCCTTTTGATGGCATAGAAGGCCCTTCTTGCCTTGTCTCAAAGATCGTTCACAGCTTTGTGGAAGTTACCTGTGGCGCTGATGTTTAGGCCGAAGTATGTATCGTTTTTTGTGTGCTCTTGGGCAACGGTGTCTAGATGGAATTTGTATTTGTGGTCCTGGCAACTGGACCTTTTTTGGAACACCATTATTTTTGTCTTACTGAGATTTACTGTCAGGGCCCAGGTCTGACAGAATCTGTGCAGAAGATCCAGGTGCTGCTGTAGGCCCTCCTTGGTTTGGGACAGAAGCACCAGATCATCAGCAAACAGTAGACATTTGTCTTCAGATTCTAGTAGGGTGAGGCCGGGTGCTGCAGACTGTTCTAGTGCCAATTCTCGCCAATTCGTTGATATATGTGTTGAAGAGAATGGGGCTTAAGCTGCATCCCTGTCTCACCCCACGGCCCTGTGGAAAGAAATGTGTGTGTTTTTTGCCCATTTTCATCGCACACTTGTTGTTTGTGTACATGGATTTTATAATGTCGTATGTTTTTCCTCCATTCCCACTTTCCATCAATTTGTATAGCAAACCCTCATGCCAAATTGAGTCAAAAGCTTTTTTGAAATCAACAAAGCATGAGAAGACTTTGCCTTTGTTTCGGTATGTTTGTCAATTAGGGTGTGCAGGGTGAATACGTGGTCTGTTGTATGGTAATTTGGTAAAAAGCCAATTTGACATTTGCTCAGTACATTGTTTTCACTGAGGAAATGTACAAGTCTGCTGTTAATGATAATGCAGAGGATTTTCCCAAGGTTGATGTTGACGCATATCCCACGGTAGATATTGGGGTCAAATTTGTCTCCACTTTTGTGGATTGGGGTGATCAGTCCTTGGTTCCAAATATTGGGGAAGATTCCAGAGCTAAGGATGATGTTAAAGAGTTTAAGTATAGCCAATTGGAATTTGTGGTCTGTATATTTTATCATTTCATTGAGGATACCATCAACACCACAGGCCTTTTTGGGTTGGAGGGTTTGTATTTTGTCCTGTAGTTCATTTAATGTAATTGGAGAATCCAGTGGGTTCTGGTAGTCTTTAATAGTTGATTCTAAGATTTGTATTTGATCATATATATGTTTCTGATGTTTGTTCTTTGTTATAGGGCCAAAAATATTGGAGAAGTGGTTTACCCATACATCTCCGTTTTGGATAGATAGCTCTTCGTGTTGTTGTTTGTTTAGTGTTTTCCAATTTTCCCAGAAGTGGTGTGAGTCTATGGATTCTTCAATTACATTGAGCTGATTTCTGACATGCTGTTCCTTCTTTTTCCGTAGTGTATTTCTGTATTGTTTTAATGATTCACCATAGTGAAGGCTAGGCTCAGGTTTTCTGGGTCCCTATGTTTTTGGTTTGATAGGTTTCTCAATTTCTTTCTTAGGTTTTTGCATTCTTCATCAAACCATTTGTCACTGTTTTTACTTTTCTTCGGTTTTCTGTTAGAGATTTTTTGATTTGATAGGGAAGCTGAGAGGTCAAATATACTGTTTAGGTTTTCTACTGCCAAGTTTACACCTTCACTATTACAGTGGAATGTTTTGTCAAGGAAGTTGTCTAAAAGGGTTTGCATTTGTTGTTGCCTAATTGTTTTTTGGTAGGTTTCGACACTACTTTCCTTCCATCTATAGCATTTCTTAATATTATTCAGTTCCTTTGGCTTTGATGCCTCATGATTGTGTATTGCTCTGTTCAAGTAGACTGTGATTTTGCTGTGGTCTGATAGGGGTGTCAGTGGGCTGACTGTGAACGCTCTGAGAGACTCTGGGTTGAGGTCAGTGATAAAGTAGTCTACAGTACTACTGCAAAGAGATGAGCTATAGGTGTACCTACCATAGGAGTCCCCTCGAAGCCTACCATTGACTACGTACATACCCAGTGTGCGACAGAGCTGCAGGAGTTGTGACCCGTTTTTGTTGGTTATGTTGTCGTAGTTGTGCCTAGGGAGGCATATGGGGGAGGGAATGCTGTCACCTCCAGGTAGGTGTTTGTCCCCCTGTGTGCTGAGGGTGTCAGGTTCTTGTCCAGTTCTGGCATGTAGGTCGCCACAGACCAGTACATGTCCCTGGGCCTGGGAATGATTGATTTCCCCCTCCAGGATGGAGAAGCTGTCTTCATTAAAGTATGGGGATTCTAGTGGGGGGATATACAGTGAGGGAAAAAAGTATTTGATCCCCTGCTGATTTTGTACGTTTGCCCACTGACAAAGAAATGATTAGTCTATCATTTTAATGTTGGGTTTATTTGAACAGTGAGAGACAGAATAACAACAAAAAAATCCAGAAAAACGCATGTCATATATGTTATAAATTGATTTGCATTTTAATGAGGGAAATACGTATTTGACCCCCTCTCAATCAGAAAGATTTCTGGCTCCCAGGTGTCTTTTATACAGGTAACGAGCTGAGATTAGGAGCACACTCTTAAAGGGAGATTCCAAACTCTCCACCATGGCCAAGACCAAAGAGCTCTCCAAGGATGTCAGGGACAAGATTGTAGACCTACACAAGGCTGGAATGGGCTACAAGACCATCGCTAAGCAGCTTGGTGAGAAGGTGACAACAGTTGGTGCGATTATTCGCAAATGGAAGAAACACAAAATAACTGTCAATCTCCCTCGGCCTGGGGCTCCATGCAAGATCTCACCTTGTGGAGTTGCAATGATCATGAGAATGGTGAGGAATCAGCCCAGAACTACACGGGAGGATCTTGTCAATGATCTCAAGGCAGCTGGGACCATAGTCACCAAGAAAACAATTGGTAACACACTACGCCGTGAAGGACTGAAATCCTGCAGCGCCCGCAAGGTCCCCCTGCTCAAGAAAGCACATATACATGCCCCTCTGAAGTTTGCCAATGAACATCTGAATGATTCAGAGGAGAACTGGGTGAAAGTGTTTTGTACAGATGAGACCAAAATGGAGCTCTTTGGCATCAACTCAACTCGCCGTGTTTGGAGGAGGAGGAATGCTGCCTATGACCCCAAGAACACCATCCCCACCGTCAAACATGGAGGTGGAAAAATGTTTCTGCTAAAGGGACAGGACAACTTCACCGCATCAAAGGGACGATGGACGGGGCCATGTACCTTCAAATCTTGGGTGAGAACCTCCTTCCCTCAGCCAGGGCATTGAAAATGGGTTGTGGATGGGTATTCCAGCATGACAATGACCCAAAACACACGGCCAAGGCAACAAAGGAGTGGCTCAAGAAGAAGCACATTAAGGTCCTGGAGTGGCCTAGCCAGTCTCCAGACCTTAATCCCATAGACAATCTGTGGAGGGAGCTGAAGGTTCGAGTTGCCAAACGTCAGCCTCAAAACCTTAATGACTTGGAGAAGATCTGCAAAGAGGAGTGGGACAAAATCCCTCCTGAGATGTGTGCAAACCTGGTGGCCAACTACAAGAAATGTCTGACCTCTGTGATTGCCAACAAGGGTTTTGCCAACAAGTACTAAGTCATGTTTTGCAGAGGGGTCAAATACTTATTTCCCTCATTAAAATGCAAATCAATTTATAACATTTTTGACATGTGTTTTTCTAGATTTTTTTGTTGTTATTCTGTCTCTCACTGTTCAAATAAACCTACCATTAAAATTATAGACTGATCATGTCTTTGTCAGTGGGCAAACATACAAAATCAGCAGGGGATCAAATACTTTTTTCCCTCACTGTAGGTAGCACACAGGAGGACATTTTTCTCTGTTGAGATCATTTCCTTTTGAATTTCTAGCCAAACGTAAAATGTTCCTGTTTTGATTAATTTAATAGAGTGAGTTAGGTCTGCTCTATACCAAATTAGCATACCCCCTGAGTCCCTTCCCTGTTTCACACCTGGTAGTTTGGTGGATGGGACTACCAGCTCTCTGTAACCTAGAGGGCAACCAGTGGGTCCGTCTCCTCTATACCAGACTCTACACACAGCAGGTGTCAGTTAGCCTGAGGACAGATGTGTTATACACTCCAACTCTCTCTCTGTTGGGCCTCATATAGCTGAGAACATTGTTTACCCTCCTCCTTCCTCCCCCTCCTCTCTCTCTCTCTCTCTCTGTCTCTCTGTCTCTCTGTCTCTCTCTCTCTCTCTCTCTCTCTCTGTCTCTCTCTCTCTCTCTCTGTCTCTCTGTCTCTCTCTCTCTCTCTCTGTCTCTCTCTCTCTCTCTCTCTCTGTCTCTCTGTCTCTCTGTCTCTCTCTCTCTCTCTCTCTGTCTCTCTGTCTCTCTGCTCTCTCTCTCTCTCTCTCTCTCTGTCTCTCTGTCTCTCTCTCTCTCTCTGCTCTCTCTTCTCTCTCTCTCTCTCTCTCTCTCTCTCTCTCTCTGTCTCTCTCTCTCTCGTCTCTCTGTCTCTCTCTCTCTCTCTCTCTCTCTCTGTCTCTCTGTCTCTCTGTCTCTCTCTCTCGTCTCTTCTCTCTCTCTCTCTCTCTCTCTGTCTCTCTCTCTCTCTCTGTCTCTCTGTCTCTCTCTCTCTCTCTCTCTCTCTCTGTCTCTCTCTCTCTCTGTCTCTCTGTCTCTCTCTCTCTCTCTCTCTCTCTCACTGTTTGATCTCTTGATGTCTTACAGATTTATTGGTCTGTGTGAAAGAGACTGGGGGATTGAAAGGGGGAGGTGGGGGAGGAAGGAGGAGGGTAAACAATGTTCTCAGCTATATGAGGCCCAACAGAGAGAGAGTTGGAGTGTATAACACATCTGTCCTCAGGCTAACTGACACCTGACTGTCTGAGTCTTTATTATCCCTGAGGGGCAATTCATTCCGAACGTGTGTGTGTACATGTGTGTGTTTGTGTGTGTGTTTGTGTGCGTGTTTGTGTGTGTGTTTGTGTGTGTGTTTGTGTGTGTGTGTTTGTGTGTGTGCGTGTGTATGTGTGTAACCTCTGAAAGATGACAAGTGTATGTTCTGCTATCAGACAAACCCTGGGTATCTCATTGCTCTTTGCTCACATTTGAAGACAAAGCTAGTAATGCTATACTTAAATAACAAAATCCAATTCCCTCAATTCGCCCCAAGGCAGAGTCCCAAATGTGTTTGAATATTCCTAGTCATGTGCTATTTAGCAGGATGTGTGTGTGTACGGACCGTTGAACACGTCACTACAGCTCAGGAAATAACTACTGTTATTGAACAACATGGGCTGCATCCCAAATTACACCCTATCCCCTATGGGCCCTGGTCAAAAGTAGTGCACTACATAGGGAATAGGAAATAGGGTGCCGTTTGGGACGCACCCATCGTATTTCCATAGGGAGGTATTTCTATTGCATCTTACACCATCGATCATCAGGCTTAAATGTCAATGTATTCATTATTCATTTCCTTCAGAGGGATATGCATATCTTCTGAAGCTCCCAGAGACAGACAGAAGCTTTGAGACGTTGAGCCTTTCATTGTCTTGACTGGGAGAGAAGACAGACAGACAGACAACCAGACAGACAACCAGACAGACAGACAAACAGACAGACAAACAGACAGACAACCAGACAGACAACCAGCAACCAGACAGACAACCAGACAGACAGATATACAGACAGACAACCAGACAGACAGATATACAGACAGACAACCAGACAGACATACAGACAGACAACCTTATTGATGTTTGTAGTTATCAATCCTAGCCATGCCATTGACTGTAGCAGGATAAAGGTTGGTTCAATCGAGACAGACTTGACTTCCCTCCCTCTCTCCCTTCTTTTCTCAATCTCTTTCCCCCTCCACAGATAGTGACACCGTGCACCATGTCTGAGTGGAGTGTGTGCGTGTGTTCTTGAATACGTGTGTCAGTGTGTATGCCTGTCCCAGTACTCACACTTGCAGTGTGTGTCGCAGAGCGCCTGTTTCCTCATGTCACAGAGTCGTACTGACCCTCTACTGCTGCTGTAGGCCAAGGTGTTGCACTGCTGAGGATGGAACTCTGCTGCTGTAATCACCTCCGTCAGATCCTCCATGTTACCCGGCTTAATGTCCACAATGTCTGGGGAGGGGCACGCTCATGGAGAAATAACAGTTTTGGAGAAATCCAGGATGTCACATTCAGTTAAATGTTTTGGATTGTTTATAACGAGACAGAGGAACAGAATACAGGCTGAGCACGTGTTCCTAGAGGTCAAAGGTTATTTGAAGCAGCAGTCGGTAACCAGATACACTATGATAGAGGGTATGTTAGTATGGGGTTAAAGGTTAAAGGTGAAAGGATACTGAAGCTCTGGTCGGTGATCTCCAGGTTCCACAGGTTGACCCTGAGGTCGTCGGTGGAAATGTAGGTCTGGAGGTCAGAGTTCACGGAGATGGAGTTGATGTGGTAGGTGTGGGCGTTACTGAACACACGCCGCGCTGTCGCCTCCACCATCAGATCTGTGGGCTGGAGGACAGGCACCTGGGAGGGAGGGAGGGAAGTTTAACACAGTACATCTTTTCACATCACATGACTGACTCTGTGACCCCAGGAATATCACTTAAATATCATAAACCTTAATTGCCTCAGAGATCTTAGAATCTAAGACTGAGAGAGCATTCACAGATCAAGGGCTCTTTCTATTTCAGTACACTGTGAACACCTGGTTCTATACAGCCATTCAGTCTCTGCTACACACATACACATCTTTTCATATGACTTCATGTACTGTATGTCGGCACTTTAATGTAGTGGTAGACTTCAAAGCAGCAGGCCTAGTGAACTGGTGTTATGACTGAGGGGCCAGGGATGGCCTGAGTGCACCACTGAGCCCTGCAGAGGAACCAGCTGTAATCCATTATTGTACATGACATACAGCACAGGAGGACATAGGAGAAGCAGAGGAGAGAGAAGAGAGAGAGAGAGAGAGAGAGAGAGAGAGAGAGAGAGAGAGAGAGAGAGAGAGAGAGAGAGAGAGAGAGAGAGAGAGAGAGAGAGAGAGAGGAGAGAGAGGAGAGAGACAGAAACAGAGACAGAGAGACAGAGACAGAGACAGAGGAGAGAGACAGAGACAGAGACAGAGACAGACAGAGACAGAAACAGAGACAGAGAAACAGAGAGACAGAGAGACAGAGACACAGAGACAGAGGAGAGAGACAGAGACAGAGACAGAGACAGAGACAGAGACAGAGACAGAGACAGAGACAGAGACAGAGACAGAGACAGAGACAGAGGAGAGAGACAGAGACATAGAGACATAGAGACAGAGACAGAGACAGATGAGAGAGACAGTGTGAGAATTAAAGACCATTGTTTGCTAGGTGATGGGGAGAGAGAAAGAGAGAGATAAAGAGAGATACAGAGATAGAGAGAGATAGAGAGTGATAGAGAGAGGTAGAGAGTGATAGAGAGCGATAGAGAGAGATAGAGAGAGATAGAAAGAGATAGAGAGAGATAGAGAGCGATAGAGAGAGAGACAGATAGAGAGAGATAGAGAGTGATAGAGAGAGGTAGAGTGATAGAGAGCGATAGAGAGAGAGCGATAGAGATATAGATAGATAGAGAGAGAGATAGAGAGAGATAGAGAGCGATAGAGAAAGAGAGAGAGCAATAAAGAGAGATACAGAGTGATAGAGAGAGAGAGAGAGAGAGCGAGAGAGAGAGAGAGAGAGAGAGATAGAGAGATATATAGAGATAGAGAGATAGAGAGAGACAGAGAGAGACAGAGAGCGATAGAGAGCGATAGAGAGCGATAGAGAGAGATAGAGAGAGATACAGAGCGATAGAGAGATAGAGAGAGATAGAGAGAGATAGAGAGATAGAGAGATATAGAGAGATAGAGAGATAGAGAGATATAGAGATAGAGAGATAGAGAGAGATAGATATAGATAGAGAGAGAGATATATACATATATATAGAGAGAGAGAGATAGAGAGCGATAGAGAGAGATAGAGATAGATAGAGAGTGACAGAGAGAGAGAGAGAGCGATAGAGAGAGAGAGATAGAGATAGATAGAGAGTGATAGAGAGATAGATAGAGAGAGAGAGATAGAGAGAGAGAGAGAGAGAGAGAGAGAGAGAGAGTATTGCTGTTTGTCCCACCATTTTTGTTATATCTATACTTTTACAATGTAAGTAATTTTACTTGCCATGTCAATAAAGTATATTGAATTGAATTGAATTGAGAGAGATGGAGAGAGAGAGAGAGAGAGAGAGAGAAGACCAAGACCGAGACAGAGACAGAGACAGAGACAGAGAAAGAGACAGAGAGACAGATACAGAGAGAGACAGAGACAGAGGAGAGACAGAAACAGAGACAGAGAGACAGAGACAGAGACAGAGGAGAGAGACAGAGACAGAGACAGAAACAGAGAGACAGAGACAGAGGAGAGAGACAGAGACAGAGACAGAAACAGAAACAGAAACAGAGAGACAGAGACAGAGACAGAGACAGAGACAGAGACAGAGGAGAGAGACAGAGACAGATATAGAGACAGAGGAGAGAGACAGAGACAGAGACAGAAACAGAGACAGAGGAGAGAGACAGAGACAGAGACAGAGGAGAGAGACAGAGACAGAGACAGAGACAGAGACAGAGGAGAGAGACAGAGACATAAACAGAGACAGAGGAGAGAGACAGAGACAGAGACATAGAGACAAGAGACAGAGACAGAGACAGAGACAGAGACAGAGGAGAGAGACAGAGACAGAGACAGAGACAGAGACAGAGACAGAGACAGAGACAGAGACAGAGACAGAGACAGAGGAGAGAGACAGAGACAGAGACAGAGACAGAGACATAGAGACATAGAGACAGAGACAGAGGAGAGAGACAGAGACAGAGGAGAGAGGCCACTAATAGATACACTGAACCAGAAATCTCTGTGTGAGAATTAAAGACCATTGTTTGCTTGGTGATGGGGAGAGCGAAAGAGAGAGATATAGAGAGATAAAGAGATAGAGAGAGATAGAGAGTGATAGAGAGGTAGAGAGTGATAGAGAGCGATAGAGAGAGAGAGAGATAGAGAGAGATAG